>NC_052351.1:89837-98458 GCF_009727055.1 Benincasa hispida | reverse complement strand
TATGTCCCCAGCTATCTACCCAGTCTTACCCCTGAAATGGGAGGCTTATTGAGCCAGCAAGCCAACCCTCACCTATGCAAATCTAAAGATAATCTTGAATAAACAGGAGTTCATAGTTGCTCAGGATTAAAGTCAAGTTACCTAGGTCATCGCTTTGAAATAGTCAATCTTAAATAATAAACAATATCATAAAGTAAGAGTGAATTATTTCGTGGTCCGATCTTGTGCAAACTCATTGCACAGGATACCTCCACTCCTCATGCCGTGACATGTACGAATCAGGATCACTTCGCCTATAGCACTTTACAACTCCTTGTAACAACTACAAAGTGAGTCGCATCCAACAGTGTTACCAGAATAAGGCACTCAACCTTATTCATATACTATAGATCATTTTGACTATTTACTCAAATCTGATCCACTTTTATGTCTCTACATAAAGTTCAAGTATTCATGTAATAGTCATGGATCTTTTAGTTTATTGGATTTATTTCTAAAATGAAATAAACAATTCATATATTCAATAACAACTTATTGAATTTTCAGAATAAATTTAATGTTTACTAACCACGAGTTTTAGGACATAAAACCAAGCAGATGAAGTGAGAGGAATAAGGAAGTCAGACTAAAGTTGAGATTTAAAATGTTCGATTATTGTCTGAAGATAAATGAGAGGAAGGCACAAGAAGAAGAAGTAAAAAACGAGAGGAATGCACGAGAATTCGACGGTTTCTTCCAATGGGCATTCCAACGAGAGGAATGAGTCTGAAACAAGATGAACGAGTGAGAATATGTGATGCGTGCGTGACTTCGAGTGTTTTGGGGACCAAACGGACATTTCACACGTGGTTGACGTCATCAAAAGGCCAAAATTTAAGTATTTACGAAAGATGGGCCAAATTTTGAGTGGGTCTCAAAATTTGACCCGTCCGTACAAAATTTCCAGTATTCTAGTCCTGCTTTGTATACTATCTTAAGTAATAATTTTGTGAATTTATAAATAAAATAAAGTCTATCAAAATTATTAAAAGATTCAGGTAGATCATTTAAGGGTGGTTAGTGTTTGAGATAGCTTATTGGTTTTTCTTTTTTTCTTTCTTTTTTTTTTTTTTCAGAAAAAAGAAAGAAAGAAATGAAGAAGAAGAAGAAGATGGGTAATAGATTTAAATTAAAATTTGTCTTAGTCCTAAATTTTAAAAATTTTCGTTCCTAACATGATTGCGTCTGTTAAACCCGAAAAAAACTATTTGGGTCGAGAGTTTGAATGTTCAGTTCTTTTTTAAGTCCAATCCTAAGTTCTCTTCAGAATTTCATAGCCCGATTCTAAGATAAAGTAATTGAAAGATGTGGTGAAGGTTTTGCCACGTAGCTGATAAACACTCAATCACACTTCATTCTGATATTTTCAATTTCTCTCTCATGTTCTACTTTCTCTCTAGTTTCTCACACGAGTTCTTGATAATTTTGCCCAGATTTTGGATGAAGATTTCACATAGGAAGTATGCAAACAAAGAAAGGAGTAGAGAAGACGAGGAGCTACACACTGATTACAGCCATTGAGGCTTACGTCCACTTTCAAGGTATGATGTTCTTCTTTTATTTAAACCTTCTCAAGCTTTCACTTTGTTGTTTTTAAAGATTCACACATATGTACCTCAGTTCACTCTTTTGAATTAATAACAATACATATTTATAGTGAGTTGTAATAGAAAGTAATCTTGAGAAGTTATTTTTCTGTTTTTAGTTAACTTCTTTGATAGATGTTTTGCTTTCTGATGTGAGATGAGCTGGAATGTAGAGATTCAGCTGGAGCTTATAAATTTAGGGAAATTTTAGCTCATTTTCTCTTAACAGCATCAAGTGACAAAATTTATCAAGCTAATGAATATCTCTCTTGTTATTTTTTGAAGGAAGAAAATGATATATATAGAACTGAATACATTAGCAAACTAATTACACATCAATTACTAGAAATAATATGCTCAATGTATAATGTTCAAACTCAAATGAAAACATGGTGTAACAAGACTTAGATATGAAAATAAACAAAGACTTGAAAGAATTTCAAAACCTTTGGAGACTTCACAACTTAGTTGAGGCATGCTTTCTGATAAGCGTTGTCCTGAAGACAGTTATTTGTTTTGGACGAGCTGCAAGCAAACTACAACGATTGTCTCAACAAGATACAACAACTAACTCCGGTAGAACTACAACCTCAAATCAAGTAATTCTGACAGAACTACTGAATAATTGCTTTTAATATAATTTAAAAGTTTCCAAATAATTAATTTATTCAATTTTATGTTTCAATATTCAATTAAGTAGGTAGCATATAAAAAACACAATATTTTACCAAGATCCAAAAATAAAAATAAAATAAAATAATATTTTACCTTCACTTTCGGTGTAAAGTGATACTTAATTAAAGCTTACTGGTCTAATTGCCTGTATAAAGTGATACTTGATTAAATGTTCTTTGTGCATGGATTATGCATGTTATTTTCCTTATGAAAAAACTACAATTCCTTTTTTTAAATATTTAAAGAATTATTTTTTAGGGTGTAAAGAGAGGGAAAGCAGATTTATTTAGGGGATGTTTGACAACCAAAGAGAATTGGATTGAGTTGGTATTTTTTACCAACTCAATGTTTGAAAACCAACTTTAAATGTTGGTTGGATTGAGTTGGTTATTTTACCAACTCACCCCAATTCTCTCTCCCTCTAATATTTTTAATGGTTCCACCCATCTGTCTTCATTGGCGATTACCACCATACTCTGATGATCACCTTCGGGTTGCCAACTCCAACGACCAACTCCAAGCTCTGACAACCACCTTTGATGACACTCCGGCAACCAATCCGACAACTACCTTGGTACAAAAAAACTCTGACTTCTACATTCGCACGACCAACTTCGACGAAGAACGTCGGACTCTACCAACCACCTCCGATGAAAACTCTTGCTACTAACTCCAACGACTACCTTCGCACAAGCAACTTCAGCGACAGACTCTGCCTACCACCTTCGTGTGCCCAACTTTGACGACCACTAATAAAAATAAAATGGTGGGTTTAATTGCCCACCATTTTATCACTCTCATTCTCACCCATTTCCTCATGTGTTTTCATTACTCTCCCAATTCCCTCAATTACTTTGTCATTTCTTTCTCTCTCATGCTCTCTTCACATTTACTCATCTTCTCTCTTCTTTCACCGTCTGGTTCATCTTTCTCATTTTCTCTCTTCTTTCTCTGTCTGGCTCGTATGAGTTTTATTTTTCCTTTTCTTTCTCAACTCCTCCTTTCTCTCTTTTTGATTTTCTTTCGGTTTTATTTTTCCTTTTCTTTCTCAACCCCTTCTTTCTCTTTTTTTGATTTTCTTTCTATGATTGTTCTTTTAGATCTAATTATTCTTCTTCTATTTCATTTTTTTCTTAGATCTAAAACATATTACATACGATGTCCTACTATTGTTTCACTAAACAAAAGTTCAACGTATGTTTTAAACAACTTATCCCTTGATATTTTTAAATATTACATAATTCTAATGAAATAGTAGGATTTAAAATTATGGCTCGATTTTTTTTTTTTTTTAGAAAAGATAGTTTGTACATTGATGCAACATAATAGTAGAAAAATATACATCAATATTTCTCAAATCATTTCACCGATTTTAGAAAAAGGTAAATCCATATTCCACAAACTGGTCAAAAAATACTATCTAATAGTTGGTTTTATGATTTAAATTGTAAGATTTTTATTTTTATTTAAGATTAACACTTAAGTATCACCCCTTCTATCTAAAACAATGTCAATAATTTTATTTGATGGTATTAATCCTTTCAGTTTTTTTTTTTTTAATTTTTACGGTAATTAATGATTAAGTTGAGTTTTTTAATGGAATAATCACTATTATTTGAATGTTTAAAAAATTGAATTCAAAATTTTGAGTTTTGTATATGAATACTTTGTAGAAAATTTATTATGTTTTAAGAATGGAAAAAAATTGGAAGCTTTTTTATCTCAGAAAAGTTAGAAAAATATGTGTATAGTTGAAAATTAAAAACAATAATAGCAAAAAAAAAAAAAAAAAAAAAAGACAAAATCAATTTCATTTGCAAAAATAGTACCAGATACCCCAACTCAACTCTGCATCCAAACACAAACAATAATTACCAACTTAACTCTGCACACAAAACACAAACAATGTAACTCTCCAAGCAAATTAAAGGTGTTAATACTGATACTGTGAAGAGTTCTACTGATACTGTGAATGTGGCTGCTGTTTATGCCTCTAATACTGTGTCTGAAAGCGTGCTCTTTGGAGGTCGTTGGTTGATATTTTCTCTAATTGGTAAATTAGACAGGCGGTTATGGGTGAATTTAATGATATTCGTAATCCTTCGGAGGCTTTTGGGGGTAATTCCTGTAGAGGGAGATGGAGGAGTTTGATAGGGTTATTCTTGAGGCTGATCTAGTGGAATTGGGTGTTCATGGGATCTGTTTACATGGACGAGTAAGGTTAAAGGAGCTAGTATTTTCTGCCGCTTAGATAGGTTCCTAGTGAGTGAGTTGTGGACTGATCATGGTCCTCATATTGAGGTTAGAGTGAAGTCATGGAGGAATTTTTTATCATTGCCTCATTTTGTTTAACATTGATGGTTGTGTTGCTCGTCTGGTACCCATACTTTGGTATTTTAATGATTGAGCCAATTTTGCTGATTTCACGGTTGTCGTTGCCTCTATTTGGAAGACTCATCATGGAGTGTCCTCTTTGGTTAGTTTGACGAGGAATTTGAAGACCTTAAAGCTGGTGTTTCTGTTGGGGTTTGTGCTCTAAAGTTTCGTGTCCTGTAGTTTGTAAACAACTTTGTAAGAACACTTGTGATGTATAATATATATAATATTTACTTCAGTTCTTGACTTTGTACATTTATATGTTTTTATTTTACCACAAACCAATAAACTTAATATCTCTGGTTTTCTTTATGTAACTTAAGCATGTATGTAGTGACATACAAGTGGATCATGTCTTAAGTGACAACCAAAAGAGCCTGTAGTATATGGATATAGGAGGGAAACCTTATCTTGGTAACACTATGGACGCGGCTCGCTTTGCGGAATTGTTACAAGTGTTGTGACTTGTCACAGATGGTCTGATCCTGATCATTCGTGTAGTGGACATGTGAGCGAGGGCGTTCTATACAAAGAGTTTGTATAAGACCTGACCTCGAAGTGTTAATGTTTCGTCATATAACTCCATTCATGACTGAGACTTCACTTCACTATGATGACCATAGGTAACATGACCTCAATCCTGAGTGAGTTGGAAACTCCTGCCATTAATGGCGGTCATTTGATTTGCATGGGTGCGAGTGGCCAGAGCACCGAATCAAACCTACCACTTTGGGGATTCATCTGATTTGGGAGCTGGGAACTCAGTTTCACAAGATGGAGTTCACTCTTTCCCCAAAGTAGCGGTAAGTAGATAGATTGCTCTCATAAGGGCTGATCCCGGGGCTTGAACGATGTAGCGCCACACACCTTCTCATGGCCCGAGAGGTGTTTACACATAGTAGGACTATGTTGTATTGTTCATTAGAGGGATCAGTGGTACTTAAGGAGGAAGATGTAATTACAAGGGCAAAACGAAAAATTGGCCTGCTGTAATTACGAACATCTGTGAAAGGTCATCGTACTAATGATTGATTATATCCAATAGACATAGAAATATATCTTTGACAAGAAGAGTTCAACTGTCGATCTTTAATGGAATGCCTGGCAATTAACAGATGATGGATATCGTGACTAAGAGTTTAGTCAGCTATTCACGTACTGTTGGAGCTTCGAGCCAAAAGTCCATAAGGTCCCCTTGGCAGCTTGGATACAAGTTGAGAGTCAATTTTTGGGTCAGTTTGAAATGTTCAAATTGACAAGAGGGAGTCGATTATATATGATATAATTAGACTAGTTAATTATATATGATATAATTAGACTAGTTAATTATATATGATATAATTAGACTAGTTAATTATATATGATATAATTAACTTTATGTATGAGATACATTAATTTGGAGGAAGTTGAATATAAATATGATTTATATCTAGTGGAGAAAAAATACTATAATTAATATATGATATTAATTCATATCTTATGAATATGATGAGATCACATTCATTGGACGGTTAAAAGGGAAATGGGATGGCGTCTCTTCTGTTTTAATAATGGATCAGTGAGTTGAAAGATCACTTTGAGATGCATAAATAGCTCACGGTGTGTTAAGCATGAGATGTGCGGACATTGTGTTTCAAAGTGTGTCATCGCTTAGAAAATTAGTGTCTATGCGATAGTGCTTGCACAATCGCTTACCTATACGATATTGCTAAGCGATCGCTTAACGATTACACCCACGCACGCTATTTACTAAAGGATCGTTTAGCTTCCGACATTTACTAAATGATCGTATAGACGATCGTTAATTTTTTTTTCTACACAATCGTTTAGACGATTGCTTACCTTTTCCTACACGATCATTTAGATGATTGCTTATAGTTTTCCTACACGATCGTATACTTCACCTAAATGATCAAGCATCTTATCTATATGATAGACGATTTCATTTCCCATTTGCTTGATCGTTGTATACGATCCCTCTTCCTCCTACCCTCTACCAAATTTGAACAAAGCCCACACTTTGGATTCTCACTCCAAGAATACTGAGGACTCTAAGTGGTGGTGTCATCTCTGTTTCCTTCTGTTCGTGTGGAGATTGTTCGAGGTAGACGATTGGGTTTTAGATTCATTGTGAAGAAGAAGTCTTCAACTAGTATGATCTCTCGATCTCTTTAGCAGTATGAATGCATAATAGTATGTTTGAATGTATATGTTGTAATTCTGTCACAATGAATTGGAAAGATCCGCTTCCACTCGTAGGTACTCTTAAATAAGAGTTCCTTCAGTTTCGTTCTACTTTTGGTATGCATATTGAGGGTATGAGATGTTTGACGCGGGAGGCTAGAGGTAGAATGGAGTCTGTTCAAGATGCTGTGGAACGTGGCCCATCTTATGAGTTTTTTATTGGTGAGGCTGCCTCAACGATTAAGAAGTTTTGGAGGTTAGCAAGATTGGAGGAGGCTTCACTTCGTCAGAAGTCTCGTGTTTGGTGGTTAGAGTTGGGGGATTAGAACACGTCATTCTTTCATCGATCAGTTCGGACGCAGTATGTTAGAAATGGTTTATTCTCAGTGAATAATTCTGATGGGATTTGTCAGTCGTCTCATAGCAGGGTGGCAGATGTGGTTGTTAAATACTTTAATGGGGGTTTGGGGACACAGAATTTGGGGTATAAGGATTTTACGATACAGATTGATGAGATCGTGCAGTTTCAGTAGCCTGATGAATGTCTAAGGGACATGTGCAGTCCTGTTACTAGGGAGGAGGTACGTAATGCTCTGTTTTCTATGAAATCAGGGATAGCTCCTGGCCCGGATGGTTATCCTATGGAGTTCTATAAATCTGCTTGGAGTGTGGTTAGGGAGGATTTTTGCTTGGCTGTGCGCTATTTCTTTGATACCTGTTATCCTCCCTATAAGGTAAATGCCATGGCTCTTACCTTGATCCTTAAACGTTCTGGTGCTAATTGTATGGAGGATTTTCACCCTATTCCTTATTGTAATTGTTGGGGTTGATGCAATAAAGTCTCGTGTCCTGTAGTTTGTAAACAGTTTGTACGAACGCTTGTGTTGTTAATATATGATATTTACTTCACATCTTGTATTTTTGCTCAATTACTTATTTTATTTGCTTTACCACAAACCAATAAACATAAAATCTCTGGTTATTTGTATGTGACTCAAACATGTATGTGGTGACATACAAATGGATCATGTCTTGAGTGATAACCAAAATGGTTTGTAGTATATGTATATAAGAGAGAAACTTATCCTGGTAATGCTACGGATGCGACCCGCTTTGTAGAATGGTCACAAGTGTTATGACTTGTCACAGATGGTTTGATCCTGATCATTTGTGTTGGGGACATGCGAGCAGGGGTGGACCAACAACTGAACTCTTCTTACCACAGATATATTTCTGTGTCCATCGGATATAACCAATCATGAGTATGATGACCCTTCACAGATGCTCGTAAGTACAATTGGGCCAATTTACCGTTTTACCCTTGTATTACATCTCACTCCTTAAGTACCACTGATTCCTCTAATGTACAATATAACATAGTCCAACTATGTGTGAACATCTCTCGGGCCAGGAGAAGGTGTGTGGCACCACATCGTTTAAGCCCTGAAATCAACGCTTAAGGGACCATCTATCTACTTACCCCTACCTTAGGGAAGGAGTGAATTCCATCTTGTGTAGCTGAGTTCCCAGCTCCCAAATCAGCCGAATCCCCAAAATGGTAGGTTTGAATCGGCGACCTGGCCACTCACACCCATACAAATCAAAGGACGCCCTCAATGGCAGAGTTCCTAACTCACTCAGGATTGAGGTCATGTTAACTATAGTCATCCTAGTAAAGCGAAGTCTCTGTCATGTACTGTGTTATATTAACGAGACGTTAACATTTCGTGGTCAGGTCTTATATAAACTTTTTGTATAAGA
>NC_052351.1:88141-89532 GCF_009727055.1 Benincasa hispida | reverse complement strand
ATAATATGATTATATTTATTAATTAATTAATTGATTAATTATATGATAATTAATCATTTTTTTCCACGTTCGGACGTGGGTAGTGGGCAGCATTGGTTATGATAACCGATGGGTTAAAAATGAAAAAAAATTTCATTTTGAATAGTACATTCAATATTTCTTCTCCCGCCCACAAGATTTTGTGAAACGATCGCCTGAGAGCCTATACGATAGTTGCTTCTTCGTCTAAACGATCATCTACCTCGCGATATATCTAAACGATCGTATATGTTTTTCCTAAATGATCGTTTAGCATTTCCTACACGATCGTGTAGCTCCTCTATGCGCTTCTCTATGCGATAAGCACTTCTGCTATACGATAGCACTGTTTTCTCTCCCACTTGCTTATCGCCTACATGATTCGTTTGTCCTCCGTCCTCTACCAAATTCACCAAAGCCCACTTTTTGGGTTTTCACTCTGAGAATACCCGGAGCTCATTAGTGGTGGTTTCTTCCCCGTTGCAGCGTTCGTGTTCGCATTGATCGTGCTATTGCAGTCAACGTTTCCGCCGGGTGTTGGTAGATCTGTTGGAGGGATCCGCTGCGTTGGAGTTCTAAAGTTCGAAGATAGTCTTCAACTAGTATGGAACCCTTTCCCTGTTAATTATCTTGTTCTGAGCATGCCGATAATTAGATTTATTCGCATAACTGTATGTGTTGAATGTATATAATATTTATTTCGATCACGGTGAGATTGGAGCGATCTGAACACGCTCATGGAACTCTCGGTATGAAATCCTTCAATTGGTATCAGAGCCAGGTTAGCATAATCCTGCATTCTTTGCCAGAGAGCTTCCTGCACTTTGTTAGTAATGTGATTCTTAACAAAGTGAAGTATAACCTTACAACTCTCCTCAACGAGTTACAGACATATCAATCTTTACTGAAAAGTAAGAAGAGGCGGAAGGGTGAGGCAAATGTTGTTTCATCCTCCAGGACGTTCCATAGAGTTTCGACCTCAAGAACTAAGTCTGCACCTTCTGCTTCTAACTTTGTAAAGGGGAAGAAGAAAAAGGGTGGTAAGGGAAAAGGGAAGGCACCTACTAATCCACCGTCTGTCGCTCCAAGGAGGCATCCACGAGTTGCTAAAGGAAAGTGTTTCCATTGCAACTAAGATGGATACTAGAAGAGGAACTGTCCTCGGTATCTGAAAGAGAAAAAGCAGTCAAGGCTAAGGCCAAGGCCGATAAAGGTAAATATGATTTACTTGTGCTTGAAACTTGTTTAGTGGAGAATGATGATTCTACCTGGATAGTTGATTCAGGCGCCACTAACCATGTTTGTTCTTCTTTTCAGGGGATTAGATCTTGGCGACAGCTGGAGGCTGGTGAGATGACGATGCGAGTAGGCAC
>NC_052351.1:86455-87756 GCF_009727055.1 Benincasa hispida | reverse complement strand
TAAGGCCGTTAGCCATTAATTCTCTCCATAATACTGAAATGTTCAGAACTGCCATAACTCAATCAAAATGTCGACGAATTTCTCCAAAAGAAAATGCCCAACTTTGGCATCTATGTTTAGAGCACATGAATCTCAATAGGATTAAGAGATTGGTGAAGAATGAACTTCAAAGTGAGTTAGAAGAAAATTCTTTGCCAATGTGTGAATCTTGCCTTGAGGGTAAGATGACTAAATGACCTTTTACTGGAAAAGGCTCTAGAGTCAATGAGACTCTTGAGTTAATACATTCTGACCTTTGTGGTCCTATGAATGTGCGAGCCCGAGGTGGCTATGAGTATTTTGTCAGTTTTACTGATGATTACTCCAGGTACGGGTATGTTTTTCTTATGCAACGGAAGTCTGAATCCTTTGAAAAGTTCAAAGAGTTCAAGGCTAAAGTTGAAAATGCATTGGATAGACGGATTAAAACACTTTGATTGGATTGGGGTGGAGAGTTTTTGAACTCCGAAGTCCAGGACTATTTGATAGAACATGGAATTGTTTCCCAACTCTCAACGTCGGGTACACCTCAGCAGAATGGTGTAGCGGAGAGGAGAAATAGGACCTTGTTAGACATAGATCGCTCGATGATGAGTTACGCTTCCTTACTAGACTCGTTTTGGGTTTCGCAGTGGAGACTGTGGTGTACATACTCAATTGTGTTCCCTTCAAGAGTGTTGCAAGAACACCTCTGGAGTTGTGGAACGGGCGTAAAGCTAGTTTATGTCACTTCCACATTTAGGGTTGCCCTGCACATATGCTTGAGGCTAATCCTAAGAAGTTGGAACCACGGTCGAGGTTGTGCCTCTTTGCAGGCTACCCAAAGGTACACGAAGGGGTATTTTTATGATCCAACGAAAAATAGGGTGCTTGTTTCAACAAACGCTACTTTACTGGAGAAGGATCATGTAAGGGAGCACAGTCCACGAAGTAAAGTCGTGTTGCATGAGCTTTCCAATGAAACTACTGAAACTTCAACAAGAGTTGTTGAAGAGCCTACTACATCAACAAGAGTTGTTGATGGGAGTTCATCCAGTAGGTCGGTTCCACCTCAAGAGTTGAGGGAACCTCAACGTAGTGGAAAGGTTGCGAACCCACCCGTTCTCTATCTGGGTTTCACAGAAATCCTTGCTATGGTAGCAGATGGTGACATTGAGGATCTGTTGTCTAATAAGAAGGCAATAGAGGATGTTGACCAGGATGAATGGGTCAAGGCCATGGATCTCGAGATGGAGTCGATGTACTTTAATTCAGTATGGGAT
>NC_052351.1:73518-83763 GCF_009727055.1 Benincasa hispida | reverse complement strand
TGTACCACGTTCATCTCTATTTTCATGATACGCTCCATCATGCTCCAGCATATCCATCCGTCTATGCGTCGAGAGCCCTACTCACCTAGCAATCCTCTTCGCTACAATACCGACAATGTAGAGACCATCGCAATAGCTGCGTGGGCGATCTCTCTACTGACAGAGTGATTTGATCTACACTAATATTGTAAGCCTCTAATCCAATATAACACCGTACATGACAGAGCACTGTCGCCCTCACTAGGATGACCATATGGTAACATGACCTCAATCCTGAGTGAGTTGGAACTCCTACTATTGAGAGCGGTCCTTTGATTTGTATGGGTAGCGAGTGTGCCAGGTCGCTCGATTAAACCTACCATTTTGGGGATTCGTACTGATTTGGGAGTTGGAGAACTCAGCTACTCAAGATGGAATTCACTCCTTCCCTAAGTAAGGAGGTAAGTAGATAGATGATCCTTAAAGGGTTGATTTTGGGGCTTAAACGAGTTGTGCCACACCATTCTCCTGGCCCAAGAGTGTTCACAGAGTTGGACATTGATCTATATTTTCATTAGAAGATCAGTGGTACTTAAGGAGTGAGATGTAACTACAAAGGTAAAACGGTAATTGGCCCAACATGTTAACTTACGAGCATCTGTGAAGGTCATTATCATTATTGGTTTATATCCGATGGACACAGAAATATATCTGTGTAAGAAGAGTTCAACTGTTGGTCTTTAGTGAGATCACTAACAATTTAACGGATGTGGATCTCGTGCTAAAGAGTTTAGTCAGCAATTCCAGCTACGTTGGAGCTTCGAGCCACAGGTCCATTAGGTCCCCTGAGTAGGTTGGATAAAGTCGATAAAGTTATACCAGTATCTAGTTAATTTGAAATGTTCAATTGACAAGAGCGAAGTTCGAAATATATATGATATTTGGCTGGTTAATTATTATAATATTAATTGGCAAATGTATGAAAGATACATTATTTTGTAGGAATTATAATAAATATTAATTTATATAAAAGTAGAGGAGAAAATACTATAGTAGATATGTGATATCAATATTGGATATAAATATATAGATATAATTATATTAAATTAATTAATTGATTAATTATATGATTAATTTAATTCATTTTTTCCACATTCCGGACGTGGTGGTAGTGTAGATAGCATTGTAATATGGTAACTGATGGGTTAAAATAAAAGTTTTCATTTTGAATAATAGATTCAATATTTCTTCTCTCCGCCCAAAAGATTTCGTGAAACGATTCCCGAGAGACCCTATACGATAGTTGCTTATTCATTCTCCGTCTAAACGATCGTTTACCTCGCGATATATCTAAACGATCGTATACGTTTTTCCTAAACGATCGTTTAGCATTTCTTACACGATCGTGTAGCTCCTCTATGCGATAAGCACTTTTGCTACACGATTCGTTTGTCCTCCGTCCTCTACCAAGTTCACCAAAGCCCACCCTTTGAGTTTTGATAACTGGAAGAAATGTCAGTTATTATAAGCCTTTTATTTAGAATTATGAGGGCTAACAGATAGAAAACACAGTGATAATACTTAGAATTTGTGAAAAATTGAGTTTTTCGTCGATAAGCACCTAAAACCTCACTGACCAATATTATGCGTTATTCCGTTCCAAAGTTTCTATTTTTGTAGCTATCGCAGGAATCAAACGCATGCATTTGTAATAAAAAATCACAGACAAACACATGCGCTGAAGCCAGCCGACCGCAAAAGACGAATGTAGACCGCAACCCCATGCGTCCAACGCATGGAAGTTGCAAGTAACCCCATGCGTTCAACGCATGGAGAACGCGGTGAACAAATAGAGATTGCGACCACGGAGTGACAGCCATAATAGAAGATCGCAAGATGGGTAGAACGCGTTGATAACTTCAGCTAAATTCAACTCGGACGCATACCTTGGGAGTATCAAGAAGATAAGGCGATGTGACAACGCCCCATACTGCGACAAAAGCAGCAGTGAGCCATACCTCCATCATTACAACTGTCGGCATCCAAGTTCTATAAATAACCCTTGAGACCTTCATTTTGAGCCATCTAAGCTTCTGCCTCAAGGCAGAAGTTTGTGATCACAAATGAGAGCTTGAAAGAGATTTCCAGTGAGAATTCTTCATCTCCACAACCCAGACCGAGTGACGATCGGAGCATTCACTGGAGATAGAGCTCGAGAGAGACATCTCCACCATTCAACCATTGCACCACCGGCAGCCTTGACGCAGAGTCCTTCATCTCCCTTCTAATATCTATATTGTATTACATTTTAGCTTGAGATATTAAGATATTTTGTGATCAATGCAAATCTTAACTCCTTCATTACCGTCTTCTTCATCATCTTCATCTCTATCATAGTTTATCTTCAGCGTTTATTTATCAAAGTCAATCGCATGCATAATCGTGTAGCCTAGAGATAGGACGCATGTAGCAACCCACCGAGAGGTGTGCGTTGTGCGAGTATAGTGAGTTAATCTTCTTTGCTTGGTGAAAGGTTGTGGCAGCGCCTGTCTATGGGATGCTGCATTGCTTGTCTATAAAGTAAGTAGCCACGTCTAACTGCCTGAGAAGGTAAGGGATGGAACGCACTAAGCAAGGTTTGTATTGTTCCTAGAGATAGGCACAATCTTATGCTCGACGCAACCATGCACTATAGAGATATAGTCATGCAGCTGACCACCCAGAGGTGTGATGCGTTAGTGCAACGAGCTGGGATTACTCGGGTGATTTAAGATAGTAAACATTACTATGTGTTAATGGTTGTTATGTCTCTATCTATTCTCATTGCAAGCCTTCTATTGCTCAATCTGTTTAGTTAGGAGTAGAGTAGTGCGTAAATCATTTTAACTTTCTTCGTTTTATTGTTATTCTTATTTATCGCCTCAAATGCATCACCTCACAAATATTATTGAGTGACAAGTCCCCGTGTTCGACCTCGGATTACTCGAGAAACTTGCGTTTGTGTTATACTTGGCGCAAGTGTAAGAAAACTTGTGATAGGAATGCGCAATTATTACATGCTAAGATTAACGCATCATCATTCTGACGCATGATCTCAGACGCATGGGAGCAAACGCATCAGTTATGTCTAACGCATGATTTCATTTTCAAACCCATCCGTACTTAAATGATAAAAATAAAACAAAACAAAACGCGTCCATAAAATATACCCAACAGGTTTTCACTCCGAGAATACTCGGGCTCATTAGTGGTGATGTCGTCCCCGTTGCGGCGTTCGTGTTTGTGTTGATCGTGTTGTTGCAGTTGACGTTCCCGCCGGGTGTTGGTAGATCTGTTGGAGGGATCCGCTGCGTTGGGGTTCTGAAGTTCGAAGATAGTCTTCAACTAGTATGGAACCCTTTCCCTGTTAATTATCTTGTTCTGAGCATGCCGATAATTAGCTTTATTTGCATAATTGTATGTATTGAATGTATATAATTTGTATTTCGGTCACGGTGAGATCGGAGCGATCTGAACACGCTCATGGACCTCTCGATATGAGATCCTTCAATAATGTGGTGCATAAATGTATTTCTATGGTGGTTGTTGAGAGACTTCGTGGGTGTTTGCCTCGGTTTATCAGTAGGAACCAGTCGGCGTTTGTACAGGGGCGATGTATCACTGATAATATTTTATTGTGCCAAGAGCTTGTTGGGAGGTATCGGCTTAATAAGGGTAAATGGTGGGGGATAAATTGTTTTTGTTTTTTATACGTTGATGGTCATACGATGATCATGTGTTTGTTTGAGGAACATGCAGAATGCGTTAATCGTGTATGCGCTAATCATGTGCCCCTGTCACAAGTTTTCTTGCTCTCTCGCCAAGTATAACGAGATCACAAGTCTCTCGGGATCATTCGAGGTCGAACACGAGGACTTGCAACTAAATAGTGTTTGTTAAGTAATGTGTTTGAAGTGGTGAAAAAAATAAAAAGAAAGAAATTGATTAACTATGCACTACTCCTACTCCTAGCTAAATAAACTGAACAATTGAAGTTTGACTATGAGAATCGGTAAAGATGCGGCGACTGTTAACGCGTAATAAGATGCATGGAGAAGTAGAGTTGTTGAGAAGAGAAAATTCACCGAGCCTTAAGTTTGTTCGTAAGGGTAATCCCAGCTCGCCACACTAATGCATCGCACACCTCTCGGTGGTCAGCTACATGCTTATATCTCTATAACGCATGGTTGCATTGAGCATAAGATTATTCCTATCTCTAGGAACACTGCTTACTTTGCTTAGTGAATTCCACTACTTACCCTCCCGGGCAGTTAGTTATAGCTATTCAGCTCATAAACAAGCATTGCGATAGTCTCGCACTAAGCAAAGAGGATTGACACACTATACTTGCATAATGCACACCTCACGGTGGTTTGCTACATGCGTCATATCTCTATGCCGCATGATTAAGTATGCGATAACTCTTGCAATCTACACTTAACTCATTGCGATGAAAGTAAAAGATGATAAAGAAGATGATGATGATGAAAATAGTGTTGAAGGAACTAAAGAGATGCATTGATTACAAAATGTATTAATGTCTTAAGCCAAAAAGTAATACAATACAGAGGTAAGAGAGGAGGTAGAGGGCTAGATGTAGGAAATCTCTTACTTCCATCAGATGTATGTCAAGCCTGCCAGTGGTGCTATGGATGAGCGGTGGAGTAGTCTCTCTCAAGATCTATCTCCGGCGAAGCTCTGGTTGTCACTCGGAGGAAGTTGTGGAAGTGAAGAACTCTCAAAGAATTTCTTGCTCATACTCTCATTTGTGATCACAAGAATCTGCCCAAGGCAAAGACTCAGATGCTTTGAATTTGGGCTCCAAGGCTCTATTTATAGAGCTCAAACGTCGACAGTATTAGTAATCCCACTCTGATTAGACACCATCACTAATGCGGTAGGTGAGAATGTCAGCGCTGCATCATGGTCAACGATCAGGAAGCGCGTCAGAATATCTATTGTACGATTTCATAAATCTCGAGGCATGCGTTCATATTCGTATCTCATGAAGGATCAATGTATTCCACCCACTCTTTGCGATCATACTTCTGTCATGATAATCATCGTAGTTGCGGCAGTTCATGCGACCAACTTTTCTTCATTGAGATCAGTGCATTCGGTCGACTCCTGTGATAACTACAAAATAGAAATTTTGACACAAAATAACACAAGATAAGGGGTTAGCGGAAATTCTCAGTGCTGACAACGTAAGCTCATTTTTCCACATGAATCCTTAGTCATATTAACGCATATTTTGCTCATCAATCTTCATAATTCTAAATAAAAGGTTGCAATAGCTTGTATTTCTACAAGCTATCAGTAAACCTTGTTGTATGCTGAAGATGAACCTACGGAAGGCCTATGACTTTGTTAATTGGGACTTTTTGTTTGGTGTTCTTTTGGCCATTGGTACTCCTTTGAAGTTTGTGAGTTGGATTCGTGCTTGTGTTACATCCCTTTTTTCTCTGTGATGATTAATGGATCTCTTGAAGGGTACTTTCCTCGTAGGAAAAGGGTTAAGGCAGGGGATCCTTTGTCCCCGTTCCTGTTTGTGATGGTTATGGAGGTCTTATCTCGTATGCTGAATAACCCTCTGCCCTCTTTTGTGTTTCATCATAGGTGTGAAAATGTGAGGTTGACTCACTTTTCGTTTGCTGATGACCTCATGATTTTTTATGCAGCTGATCATGGTTCGTTGAGTTTTGTGAATCAGGTGTTGAGTCAGTTTGCGGAGTTATCTGGGTTGGTGGCTAATATGGGTAAGAGCTCTATGTTTGTTGCTGGTGTTTCTTGTGATGTGGCTAGGGAGTTGGCTAGAAGTATGGGGTTTGTTCTTGGGTCTTTGCCTATTCATTATCTTGGGCTTCCTTTACTGTCAGGTAAGTTGAAGGTTATGGATTATGTCCCTTTGATTTAGAAAATTACTGCTCGAGTTAGGAGTTGGGCTCCGAGATCCCTTTCCTTTGCGGGTCGTTTGCAGTTGGTCTGGTCAGTGTTGTAGAGCTTCCAGGTATATTGGTTTAGTGTGTTTATGTTGCCTAGTTTTGTTGCCCATAAGGTTGATCATATTTTACGAGCCTACTTGTGGAGAGGGTGGATTGATGGTAAAGGGGGTGTACGTGTTGCTTGAGATGAGGTTTGTTTGTCGAAAGCTGAAAGGGGTTTGAGTATCCATCATACTTCTTCCTGGAATTTGGCTGCTATTTTGAAATTGTTATGGTTATTGCTAGTGCAATCTGGTTCCCTATGGGTTGCATGGATGGAGGAGTATGTGCTTCGGGATCGTTCATTATGGGTGATTCGTACGAGGATGGGGCAATCCTGGTGTTTGAGGGAGATTTTACGCTGTCGTAATAGGTTTAAGCCGTTTGTCAGGATGCATATTGATAGTGGGAGAAAATGTTTTGTTTGGTGGGACCCGTGGCTGCCTTTGGGGTCCATTTTCGAGATTTATGGGGATCGCGTGATTAATGATGCTGTCAGCCGTCGTAAGGCTAGACTGTCAAATTTTTTTATCTATTGATGGTTGTTGGCTTTGGCCTTCGATTTCTTGGGAACTTCTTGAATTGTGGGGTCTGGTTCAGGATGTGGAGACGAGGGTGAGTGGGGAGGATTGTTGGGTTTTGGTACCGAGTTGTAATGGTTAGTTCACTGTTGCTAGTTATTGGGAGAGTTTGCGTCCGAGGCGACCTAGAGTGTGTGGGGCTCATCTAGTTTGGTCTGGGGTAATATTCTGAGACATTCCTTTTGTGTCTGGCTGCCGTGAAGAATAAATTAGGTACTCGGGATTGATTGAGGAGGTGGAATCGATCGGTGGATGTTGCCTATCTGCTTTGTGTCGATGAGGTGAGTCTCGAAAGCATATTTTTTTTTTTTTTTTTTTTACTGTGTTTGGGAGTGAGGTTTGTGTCTGTTGGGTTCGTCTCATTGAATTGTTAGATGAGATGTGGAGTTTAATTAGATTTATCGGGTGGAGTCTGATAAGCGCGTTTAAAGTAAGCTATTTCGAATCTTCTGGTGTGTATCAATTTATTATATTTGGTAAGAGAGGAATCGTCGGTTGTATAACGGACGTTCGAAATTAACGTCCACTTTGTTACAACTTATTGTCTCTATGGTTCGTGAGAGTGTTGTCTCTTGACAGATTGATCTTCATGACCTTCTCTAAGTTGTTTATTTTTCATTGTCTTTTATTATGATTACTTTTTGTCTCTAATTGATTTATTCGTATATCTTTTCTTGAGTTGTGTTGGTATTAAATTATTATACTTGTTCCGTCCATCCAACTGTAGAATCTCTCTTTTTGTTGCTATTCAAAAAAATTAATTCAAACTCAACTCTCTACTTCATGAGACCAACCACACTTAAAATACACCATCAAAATTTATATAAAAATCTACCTTTTTATTATTTTTTTAGATCAAAATTTTACATAATTTAAAATTTTTACCATGATTTTTCTTTAAATATTCCACCATTAATATTAGATATTTGCTTGGTAAAATAAGAAAATCTAAAAACATATCATCATAAAAATGTTACCTTTCCTTGTCTGATTACACATTCTTTTCTCTTTCTTCTCCCCTATCTCTATTTTTTTTTCCCTTTCGATTTTTACTTCCCTTTTCTTTTTTTTTAAAAAAAAATTCTCTTTTATTTCCCGTTTTCTTCTTTTATCCAATTTTTGCTGGTTTCTTCCATAATTTTTTTTATGTAAATCCTGATAGATATAGGATAAAATGAACCAAATGAACCAAATGAACCAAAAAAGCTAGTTTAACTAGTTTGGTTTTTAAGGGTGAGGTGTTAAAATAAGAATAGACTAAACATAACACAATGGGCTACACGAGCCACATTTATCTGTTCTTGCAACATTCATTTAGACACATTATTACAGGGGTAATAATAACGTCTATTTTTCTCCTATTCTTCATTAAAATTTTATTATATCCTAAACTCGTGAATTTAAGGGATGCCAAAGCTTTGGCACCTTTATTCCGCCAAACTGAAGAAGAAACCAACATTGTTTTGATCATGTCAATATCTAAGGAAACGTTGCCTTTAACTTCATATCCGTAGGGACAATGTCGATGGCAAAACCCTTGCCGTCGTGTTGTTTCCAATAATCAGCCAGCGGATGGATCCACTCTGGTTCCTCTATTTCAACTCTTGACCCTTTGATTGCATCTGTGGAAATGTTATAATACTCGTCCCTCTTCTGCAGCAGCTCCTCCTTCACCATTCCCACCCCCGTCGCTTGCGGCGACATCATCAGCGCCGGCACTCCCACCGGCAGCTTGTCCCCTGTTCGCACGTAACAAATAACTAAATGGGATTTCCAGTGTTTTACTTAACTACTGAGGATAAATCGAATCTAGTACCTCGATCCACCTGCCATGTGCACCAGAATTTGCCGTACGTTTTGGCTAGATTTTCCAATTCTGGTTTGACTACCATTTCCGGGATTCGTGGATGAACCATCAGTCCTGATTTTACCTGCGCCCTCCTTTTCAGTTTAATTACAAGGCAAACAAAAATGTACATATCTCTTCTAAATAAACATTCTTAAAGAGGGAAAAGGAAAACCTCGTATGCGTGGGAATGCCAAAGCTTTTGTTCATCAGGGGACAGTGTCTCGAAGATTTGATCCGACACAATATACTCAACACCTGAAAAGGTTTTTCGGAAACAAAAAAAAATTAAAAGAGGACCTCTGTGAAAAGGAAAAGAAAAATTAACCGAAAAATATTAATTTATACCCCTAAATCTTTAGCTATGGGGTCAATTTAATTTAACCTTGAACTAATAATGATATTAATATAGGACACTAAATTGATATTTTGGCGTAAAATTAAAAGAGGAGAATGGAAGGTAGGGGTACCGATGAGATGGGCATGGGAGTCGTCGGAATCATAAACGGCGCATTGGAGGAAGTCTTGGTTGAGTCTAGAAACGTAATGGTGGGTTTGGATCTGTCGAGAGAGGTCGTGGGCGTAAAGGGCAAAGGAGCAAGCGTGGTGGGAGATCTGCTTCACAGGCTTGAGTGACTGCAACATACCAGCGCCTTTGTCCAACATCTGTTGCGCCACTCCAATTTTCTCGCCCGGTGGCTGTGGCTCTAGCCCACTCTCTCTCAAAGGACCCGTTGGCTTGTCGCTCGACGCCATTTTACTTTTAATCCTTCTCTTTTTTCTCTTGCTGTGTTCTTGCCTTGTGAAATGGGGAAGATATTAGAGATGATAAGTGAGCGAAATGGAGGGATTGTATTGTTGTCTATGCACACCGCCAGGGAGAAAATTGGAAGGAAAAGGAACCACGTTTGTATCCACGTGGCACCAACGTGGATGGCATTGGCAATGTTTTGGTAGCCAAGTGTAGTGCAATTGGAGTCTTGAATTTCATGCAACATGGCGATGTTTCGAAAAATATTTTGATGACAATTTTTTTTTAATTTATAAAATATGTTTTTTTTTTAGTAATTAAAGAGATACACGAGGATACGGTACAACTAAATATAGAGAAGTTGATGTTAATTTATGGAAAATGATTAGGTGCCCAAGTCCATGTATTCTTCTGTTACTACATGGTATACAAAAAATTATAAACAATTCAAATTATTTTAAAAAGGTTGACATATGAAAAAAAAAAAATCATTCCACAAATGTCTATCTGATACCATGGTATGTATGGACTATTTTTGGATTTATTTGGGTAAAAGATAATCTTAATTTCCAAAATAATGTAAATTGAGAAGTTTGATTCTTTTTCGTCATATATTTTGATTGATTTAGTTATTGATTTTTTAAAATTTAAAATTTGATCTTTTTTTATAAAAACGGATAGAGGTTTAATAGAAGTATATTGAAATCTATCAATAATAGAAATAGATAGAAGTCTATTATTGATATGTGAGGCGTCGACAGAAATTTATCCGTATCTATCGATGTTTTTATTGTTATTTTTATAAATAGTTTAACATTTTTTCTATTTATGAAAATTTTTTGGTTTTAAAATTTTATCTTAGTTTTAAAAATTGTTAAAATATTGTCAATTTTACCTAACACAATAAAAAAAAAAAAGATAGATATTATGTTTATCTATAAGAGGACACCAATTAATAAATTATCATCATGTCAAAGTGAGTATGGATTAAGTGACATCTGAAATGTGTTAGTAACATTGGGATCCATAGTTCGAATTCACCCCTTAATGCATTGAATTTTTTTT
>NC_052351.1:51813-73508 GCF_009727055.1 Benincasa hispida | reverse complement strand
AAAAAAAAAAAAAAAAAACCATTTTTCTTACTATAAAAAATCAGTTTAATCTTAATAAACAATATGAATTGATTTGAGTAATTAAAAAGTATATTTAAAAGTGAGTTTAAATTTTAACAGTTTTAAAATCAGTTATCAAGAAAAGGCTCGTGATCGAAGCTAATAAACCAATTAATGTTCACTTAAAAAAAGAAAAAGAAGAAAGAAAACCAATTAATGTTAATTGATGATCCATAATTCAAAGTTTCGAACCCTTAGGCATAAGTTAATAACGAACAATTGGAAATTTTTTTTCCTCTCATGGCGTCCTACTGTCATCAATGGAATTGGAGATGGTGGGTTTATGGTTTCTGTACTTGTATTTCTTGGCAACAAATACGTAGATAAAGAAGTTGATCAAGCTCAAGATTGAAAGCGTCCAGTAGAAGAGGTTCAAATGGTTCCGATTAATGTTGTTTCCCATCAACCAACCTCCATTTCTCGTAATTCCTTCCGTAGCACTGTTCACAATCTTCACAATTATGGTGCTCAAGAAGTATCCCAACGCCATCGAACTCCAAAGGAAGCAAGTAGATACAGATTTCAAGGCTTTCGGCGCCTCGGAGTAGAAGAATTCGAGAAGTCCTACATACGTAAACAGATCTGCGATTCCGAATATGAAGAATTGAAACGATAGCCAGAATGTGCTGATTGGTAATGGCTGCAAAACAGGGGTTGCGTCCAGCATGTTGTGATCTCTCGCAACGCCTTTGCGCTTCACTTCCACTAGTGCCGCTACGGCCATGGAGATGCTGGACAGAACCAATCCAACACCTACTCGTTGCAAGTGGGTGATTCCTGTGGGGATGCCTGTGAGCTTTCGAGCAAAGGGGACGAAAATCTTGTCGTAGATCGGGACTATGAGGATGATGAAGGAGACCGGGATGATGGGGAGTGAAGCCGGAGGGATGTTGAAAGAGTTGGTGAGTTTTGTGTCCATGGTGAGGCCCTGTTGGATGGAGAAGGTTTGGAGCTGAGCCAAGCAAAGGGTCATTATGATTGTGCAACAGAAAATCGGCACCATGCTTAGAATTATTTTTGCGTTCTCTACTTGGGTAACTGTGCATAGTTTCCATGGACTCGAAGCTTCGGGTTTTTCAACTTGCCTAGAAGGTGTTTGTTGAATTGCCGCCTTGTCTAAAAACCTGTATAAGTATACATATTTTAATACTATTATTGGACTGCGAAAGCAGAAAATTTATGTAAGGTTTTATGTATAAAACCTGTAAATGTTTCTATGAGGCAAGAAGTCTTCTTCAACAGCAGCCTCCTTGTCTCTTTCAATCTCATAAAGATATGCAGAATCTTCGGGAAGAATAAGTTTTCTATTACGGATGGCTGCAACATATACCTGAAAAGAACATTCATTTGGACATAAGTAATGATATATTTGCCTCAAAAGACTCTTGATTTTGCTTGTTGGTATGTACATACTTGTAGAATTTGGAGGATTGTACTAGACCCAGAAACAATATGCATTCGGTACAGTGGCAATCCGGCAGCAAAGATGACTATACTAAAGAACATGGCTGCAGAAGATACCCCTAAACCCCAGTCCCAACCTTTGTAGTCCTGAATCCAAACAATTAGAGTTAAACTAGCAGCACCGCCGACACAAACTCCTAGCAAGAGTTTGTTGAAGAAGCTGGACATTTGCATCGCCTCTTTGGGGTCTTTTTCATCAAATTGATCAGCACCATGTGACGGTAATGCAGCCTTAATACCTGCAGTACCAATTGCCAATATGTAGAGAGCAATATAGAGCAGGGCAGCACTTCTTCCTTCAACTGTCTCACAATGGGATTGTTTATCAAACATATTGCAAGGCGATGGCTTGAGCTTCGGGTAGTGAGCTTGTATCATGAGCAATATTAGCGCCTGTATTATCAGTTATAGTTTAGAATATATTTGCATGGTAATAGGCTGGGCGGCAAAGTAAAGCTAGTGAAGTTAGACGAACCAGAAACTCAAGGCAGCCAGAAATTATGACAATTTTGACTCTGCCCAAGTATGTGTCTGCGAGAATAGCCATCAAAATAGAGAGAATATAACCAGTGCCCATGTAATTCGTCAACTGATTGGCTGCATCGGCTAGTTCAAAGTGCATCACAGAATTGAAATACGTAATCAAGTTTACTGCAAGCGCAAAGTTTGCCATATTCTCGAAACCAAATGCAACTGCAACAGAAACCCAAAAGGTAAACAACAGTACTGCATGCGCAAATTAATTCAATCAACTATGTTGTGATTAATGATTAATATTAATATGTTTGTGTAGCCAGCTAAATTGTTTACTCTGGCATCTTTCTTTTTCTTTCCTATAACTCCTTTTATATATGCATATATGTTAGAATATGCTTTTGACGCACTACATTTGAAGAACTTGATGAGCAAAACATTTTTGTACCTAGTATGAGCAAAGAAGATTTAGTTCCTCCATGCTTGTGTTTGTAAGCCAGTCTTCCCTTCCAGTCCACTTTTCCTTCAACTACCTCCAGCTTCTCCTGCATATAGAAAAATAAACTAATTAAAAGCTAAACCATTGCATTTCTCGTTTCTAAATTTTAAGGAACGTTTCTAATAAATGGACCAAATTTGAGAAACTACAAAAGTAGTATCTCCTTGTTTCGTTTTTTGTATTCTTTTTTGTTATATATGGTCATTTTTTATTGCCTTGTTGGTTGTAGGGAGTGTGCATGATTCGATGTCTTGAGTTCAAATCTCACTTAAAACAACAAACATATTTCTTATTATTTTATTATTTTTCATTCATATATTACTTTAATTTTTTATTTCAAACTTTTTCTAATACTATTATATTAGTTTTGAATATTAAACGGGTACTTTTATATTATTTTAAATTCGAATTTAAAATTTTAGATTATGTATATTTATATATTATTTTATTTTAAAATTTAAAATTTTTCAATATGTATATTTATATAATATTGTAATCTTGAAATTTGAAAATTAGTTTTTAGTACACTTACAATAGTAGAATTTTGCAAGAAATAAATTTTGTTCACAGCCCCCACTTTAATATTCTACAACCATGCAATTTCCCAAAAAAAGAAAAAAAAAAAAAAAACAGTACAATATGGTTGGATCTAAATCAACATTATTGAAGACGAACGACTAGAGTAACAATTGACATTGCAAATAAAATTTGAACAATGTTTAAAGGATCAAAACAATTGTATTATTGTTATTAATATTACAATGAGACTTATTTGTATTAGATTATGTAAGCATCTGATATGCATGTTACATATTATATAACTAAATTATATTTAAACTATGAAACGAGAAAAATTAAAATAGTAAGAAGAAAATATACCAAAAATGAGAAATACTTATTAAACAAAGTTTATGCTTATGTTTATTTTTCACCAAGAAAACAAAAACATAAATAGTTATCTAATATAGTCGGTCCCGTTTTATAACCATTTTGTTTTATATTTTTAGTTTTTGAAAATTAAGCCTACAAAAAATACCTCTAGCACCTCAAAATTTCTTTGTTATCTACTTTTTACCCATGTTTTAAAAAACCAAGCCAAAATTTAAAAACTAAAAGTAATAGTTTTTAAAAACTTGTTTTGGTTCTTTAAATTCGACTAAAAACGAAATAATTACAAATAGGACTTTTATGTTTCTAGTTCTTATAAACAAGAAAGATGAAACAAGACTGTTACGAAACTGGTAGGTTTAACTGAATTAAAAGAAGTGAAATGAAGATGAAAAACATCAAAACACATACCATATATTTAGGAAGTGGGCTAGGGAGATCTTCCAATGTGGTATGTGGTGGGAAAAAGTATAGTTTATAATGATTGGAAAGGTAAGATTGAACATAATGTGTATATATAAGGGTTTCTTGAATGCATGGGAAAGAAAAGAGTGTCACATCTGATAGTTATTCAGTTGATGACACACATGGATGCATAAAACCAAATCGATAATAACAACTGGATCCACCATCAAGTTTTTGCTTTGCTTGTAGCCTGTATTGTAGGTACAAAACAAAGTAACAAATGCAAAATTACAAGCAGAATCAATCTCTTAATGCTCCAAAAAGCTTCCATCATCAGCTTTTGGTTTTGACTAAGTCTTAAGAAACTTCCTCTTCGGAGAGCCCAAGTTGTAATTTGTTGGATTGTATAAACTATTTAGCCGGACCAAAGTTCCATATGAGACTCAGAATAATTACGTCATTAAAAATGGAATAATATTTTTGGTGTGTTAGGAAAGGAGAACACTAAACCAATAATCATGATCTCAGATGCTTTGCCTAAATGATTGGAGTGCTTAATTATTAAATAAATATATGCTTTAGCTTTCAAGCAGGCCATGTAGTTTCACTTTTCTATGCTCTATATACAACATCGATTATGTGTCGTTTTCAATTCAAAAGCTGTTTAATTATATTGTCCTTTTTTTTCTACATGAAAATAAGGCGATTTTCATAAACTATCGATGTGTGTTTACATGTATAAGAATAAATATCATTTTGATGAGTGAGACTTTAGATAAATTTTCATTGTATGCGTGTTTACTAACCATGAAGGAATCAGGTAGAAGTAAAACAAAAAAATCGAAAAACTGAAAAACTAAACCAATCCAATTTGATCTAATGGATTAGTTTGGTTTTTTAGTCTAAAATGGAACATATTGATTTGTATTTGGAGAAAACAAAAAAGTATTGGTTCGGATTGGTTTTTTTTTTTTTTTTCTTCTAAAAAACCAATCAAAACCAAATCAAACCGAGAGTATATATAAAAACAAACTTTAACGTTAAGTATCTTTTAGTATTTTAATTATTATGGTGCATATATATTTGTTGTTTAGAAAAAAAAACCACTTATTATAGCGCTTGTATGTTTTTTTATTTGAAAGAGTGTCATTAAGAAACAAAAATATCATATTTCAATCTATTAAAAAAAAGTCCAAAACAAAAGTGGAAATCAAAATAAAAGTTTGGAAGAAAAAAAGAAAATATTAAAAACCGAAAACCAAATGTCAATTGAGCTATGCTCTTTTTGGCTTTGACAAATATGTTAACTTTAACAAAATAAATAAGTAAATAAAAATTTCATTAAATTTTTCATCCATATATCTTGAAAACATAGTCACATTTGTGCCTTTCTTGAATGAAAATTAATGTTGTTACTAAATAAAAGACAATTTCTACTGAACAGTATTGAAGAAATAACATTCTTATTCATTTTGTTTTTGTTGATTTTCACTAGGATTTTGAGTTAAGTGGATAATTATAGCAGGTTGATGAGATGGGAAAGAAGATTAAGAAGGAAATTGAAAGGTTTTCATCTTTAATGGGAAGAAGACTCATTTTGAATCTAGTTGAGACCTTAAATACAATAATGTCACAAAGCAGCCTATTTGCCTTAAAGTTTTGATAAGGTGTCCTAGAAAATGTCCATTTTCTCCATATTATTTTCAAGAAGAACAAAATATAGAGTTTTTTAGGTTCGAATTGATGTAAGATGTCGGACGAAATTAGAGAAATATAAAATTAAAAAAAAATGTTTGAGAGTGGTTAACATGAGAAAGAAAGAGCAAATGTTTTAAAAAGTTATAATGTTACGAAATAAGGAATGAGAATAAGATTGATCACTATTTTAGGGATTCTGAAATCATAATGAGATTCTCAAATTTAAGATGAATCTTACATTTTATTCTCATCTATCATCAATAAAAATAAATTGGATCTCACAATTTTTAATCTATTCTCATTGCAAATCGGTAATAGTGATTCTTAGGTAATTGAATTTCAAAGTCTTACAATACTAAATTCTGAAAACTATAATAAAGAGAATCAGCCCGCTATTTTTTTTTTTATTATTATTATTTTTTAAGTTTCTTAAATCAAAGCGAAGATTTTTTTTTAAACTAAAAATTTGATTTTTTTTAGAGAGAGAAGTATAATAAAGAAATTACAAGGAAACAAGCACCCAATTTTAAAAACCGAAAATTAAAAACAAAACTGTTATTAAACATAGTATTACATCTAAAGTTTTTTGGAAATTGAAGAACCACTTCCAAGCATATAACAGAATATCATTTTATTAATTATTATTATTATTTGGATAATATATAGGGTGGAAGGATAATAGAAGTTTTTGTACGGATGACCTCTTCACTAGTGTCTTCATGATTGATGATTCACCCTTCACAAGGGTATGAAATCTAACATTTTGCTTACGTCAAATCCCACTTTCGCATTTTTACAACTTATTGCATTAGGGATGGTATTTGTAACCCTAACGCGATTGCGATAACCATACATGATATTCATGTATCCTCTAACGCGATTACCAGAATAGCCCTTACCTCATTTTTATTATTAGGACTTCTATTGGTAAAACTAAATCACGATCGCCCCTATCGTAATCTCATTTTTATTTTTACGATTACTAAATCATGATCGCCTCTATCGTAATCTCATTTTTATTTTTACGATTTTTGTGGGTAAAATTAAGTCGCGATCGCGTTAAGGCTATGATAAATATGGTCATCCCTATCGCAATAAGTGGTAGAAAAGCTCATGAAGGCTGGGATCCCTTGTGACAGGTCGATCATCAATCATGGAAGCTCCTCAACAAGTCACCATAAAAAGTTCTCAGAATATTACATGATAGTTCAAGTTTTATATTAGTTCAATTATGGTCACTGTCATGACAAAAAATTTCTCAAGAGGTCACCCGTACAAATTTCTCGGAATAGTACATGATAGTTCAAGTTTTATATTAGTTTAGTTAGGGTCAATTTGTCGTCGTCGTCTTTTTTTTTTTTTTTTTTTTGACGGGAATATTTAAAAACAGGATGATATAATATGGCAATATCCTTATTCCAAAGTGGTTAAGGAGTAGGGATAGATTATCTTGGAGGTTGCTGCAGCCCTTCCAAGTTCTAACAGCAAATCTACGTTTTGAGTGGAAATTGAAAAGGGTGGTTCTAGTCCTATTTGTAATTGTCATTTTGCAGCAAAGCCTTTGTCGTCTAACAATAATGAAAACTATGATGAATACAACAACATGACTATAATTAAATGATTGTGACAATCAACATAACAAAAAAATGGCTAGAAACTAAACTGGTAAGATGTACAATGTAGGATGAGAAGGAAAAAGAAAACATGAATTCTGTGCAAAAAATGCTCTTCTGTTTATAGTTTGTAAAGTGAAACCCGACCAAGGACCGATCAGTAGTTCAGCAATGAGTACTTGATGCGTAATACTATTCGTCCCTTGTCGACACCGAGTTTTGCCCCCGTAACCAACCAATGACCTGGAATATCCTGGGGTCCCTTGGACATTTCTGTCAAGTCAACTATTTTTGCGAGTTTTCCAGCATTGGTTGAACTGTCTTCCTTCTTATCTTCAGAAATTCTTGTCTTGGAAGATGATGAGGCACCATCAGATCTCAATGGAGTAGCGGGAGTGGAGGGGCTATGATCCCAGACTGATCGTCGAATCGTGCAGCCAGGCACCTTTGAGAAGAGAAGTTTTAAATATAGTACGTTTTTGGCACCGAAGTCCCAAACACCAAGCTGCGCTCCAGTCACGATGTGAACACCAGATAAGTCTCCAATATTGGCTTCAGTGTACTCGATGGGTGCCGTGCTTACATGTGAGAAGTTCTTCCACTTGATGGGCTCAAACCACCTGCTGTCCTGCTCCTCAGGGCCATGCCATTTTGGGGCACCTATGGCTACATGCGAGTCCCAATGGGGTTGCAGAATTTTTGGTAGAGACACCAGATGTTGAAGATGGATAGCAAGTCGATTCTGCTTACAGCCTTCAAGGTTGAGCCTAAGACCAGTTACAGGTTTACGGCCAACTGTAATCTGCAATAACATGACATGATTGATAAGAGACTAGAGAGTGAAATAGAGTGTTATGTTCTTCATATCATCTGAATTGATAAGATACAGCCCTTTTCCGAAGAAGATTACTTTCCGTTAGTGTCAGCAATACAAAAGTTTAATACAAAAATGGGAAACAAACAAATACTCCCAAAGACTAAGACAAAAGGCATATAATTCAGTGGAAAGGACCCGTCTGCAAGACTGCATAAGAGGAAGCATCTTCCAATTACAAAAATACAACCATATGCAGAACACTATCTGTAAGTTTTGATTTCGCTACACCACTGTCTGTATTACTATGGAAGCAGCTTAAACCCGAATAGTGCAACTATTATAATCTACTTCATTAGCAGAACCATCAGATTTGACAAGGAAAACTCAGTTCGAAGCCAGTTGGCTATGGAGATGAAGAATACCTGATCGGGGCTAATATAAAGCTTTGGACCCATCAAGCTGAACTGAAGTGAAGGACACAAGGGCTCTTTTCTTTGCAGGTTAGTTTGTTCAGGAGCCCATGCTCTACCAATTTGAAAATCCAAAAAATACTGCAGATCCTCGATCGGGGGCTTGTCTGTGAGAATAACAATGACTCCGCAATTTAACTAAAATATTGGAAAGAAAACCAACGTCCTTATATCAAGCAACATTAACTAATGCCTATAAAATGCACTTTGTTGGATAAAAACTATATAATCTTCAGAAGCGTGAAGCAATATGTTTTAGCAGGAAGTACAGAAACCAAGTTCAGAGCCATGGTTCAAAGGGATCTGTGAACATTTTAGGCAACCCTCTCAAGGAACATAAAGTTCAAGAGGAGACTCTCATTGGTAACTAACGGTGTTCAAAATTGAGAAAAATGCCTACAAGATGCACAATAAGCAAAGATCATACTGTTTGCAGTGTTATAGATTGATGGAATGAACTGCATTAGAAAAATTATTATTTTGCCACCATGACTTCTTTTTCTACAAATGTTAAAAGAGCACGAGGGAATTAATAAATTTGACCCATTTTTTAGCACCTAAAAATCACTTGAAATTTCTACATTCTTAAGTTCAAAAGGTGGTTAATGACTACTGCACAACTTATAGCAGATTAATACAGATCCAAATTTGTTTTTAAATTTAATTACAAGAGCGCAATGAAATTGGTACAGCTCATGAGCAGGACAAGTCATCCCCCCAACAAGAAAGGAAAAAAATATATATAAATTAGTTTGTCACCATTAAAACATATTTTTAGGTCCATAACTACTTTATATGTTATGACTAATATAAGTGTTCAGCAAAGAAAAATACTAATAGAAATGTACTTACATTCCAAATATAGGTCAATAGCACGGGCTAAATGCTTAACACCAGGCACTCCTTCAAGCATGGAGACGATGGGGGTAAATGTCATGTTGATCACATCTGGGGCTGACTTTACAGTCTTTGCCCACTGGGCATGACTCTGAACAAGATCATCACCACCTCTTCTCCTAAAAATTACAGTAACATCCTGCAAGAAACTGGGATCATGAGTATTTACATTTTGAGACTCAAGCTAATAGAAGCATAATATCCCATATGCTTACAAAACCAGGCGAAAAAAGACTTGACGGTTTGCAATGACAACTACTTGAGATCCTCAAGATATACACTGCAACTGAACAGTGAACTTGCTTGTTGTCTACTCACCTTATCCTTGTAACTCAAGGGGCTAGCAGTTGACTGACTTTTCGAGTCAAGAAATCGCTGTTCTCCAACCTCTTTCACATAGTGCTCAATCTCCAACTCTGACAAGGGAGATGACTGGTGTTGCCTGATATATACCACATCTCTTCCACCAATAGTTGCCGATGTAATGATATGCGTACCAAAATTTTCAATAAAACTGATGAAGCAAAAGAAGTCCCAGTTACAAATTATTATCAACCCACTTGCAAGCTCATATGCAGGACAGTGACCAACTGGCCTCATTCTCACCCTAACCTCTATAACTTACAGGGTAATTGTCTAAATTACAATGTGTTTGCCAAGACTACATGATACTAAGTTGCCTTTATAATAGAGAAGGGGCAAAGATGCACACTATAAACACTTCAAAGCATTGGATTATCTACTTATCAATATAAGAGTTGTTTCTAAACCTGTTGTGTTGGCCACAACACCTTATGCTTCAGGAACAGTGATCTAACATGATTTCAAAGCATGAACAAGGTCCTTGATGAAAGTCTCCACATCCTGTTTCCAGTTATAAGATCATTTTTCCACAGGCAAGGCAGCCCTACTCCATATGAGGAGAGTATTAATGCATATTATTTATGTCAGGCATGACACATTATCTCATGACTCAAAATATTAAAGGAGTTATGTAGACTATATATTTATCGGGAAGATGAAGTGATGTACTTCAAATTTAATTCCTCCCATGAAATGAACTTTGAGCAAAGCACATCAAACCACAGACAACAATATATAGCTTACCTAGCCAAGGACACAGGATCCCATGTGTAAGGCACAGCGCGCTTGATGTCCTCACATAAGACTAAGTTTGAGTTTTTCAATGCAACCTTAAAGAGAGGAATATAGTATCCAATCATAGCAAGTGATTTTGTAGCTGCGGCATCGACTTGCCAAGAACCACTGAAATTGAACATGGCATTAAAGCTTCCAAGAGGGATGTTTCCAGATATATCCGATTTCTGATTGAAGTATTCTGCCATCTGAAATTCCATGAATCAATGGGACATATTGAGCATTTAAACTTAACCGACAAAAAGTCCTCAATTTAAATAGAGTTCCTAATGAACCAGATTGATTTTAATTATCTAGTTAAAATTAAAAATCAAATGCAAACCAGAAAGCTTCATCCAAAAATAAATCAATGACTTGTGGCCACAACTTTTACAACTCAGAAGTCTGTAAAATGCACTGACATTATTCACATAGCTGCTTGAATTAGGGTTTGAACCTTTAACTTCATTTCAAGCTTGTCTCGGACCTGATTTGTTCTCTTTTACTGTATCCACAATTGGGCCAATGATCAAGTTGCAAACTTACAGCTATTTCAAAATAACTTTCGTACTGTAATGCAATAGTTCTAACTTAGTGTATGCTTTAGTAAGCTCTATAAGGGCAGGCAACAAGCTCAAGAAAGGAAATGACATAAAAATTAATTAGACAGAATAGCAATCTAAGAACTTAGACTCACATAAGAACACCTGGAATCAGACCACAGCAGTAAAGGTATCAAAAACATATATGTACAGGGAGAAAACAATAGCAGTAGAGATCAGAAAGTCTAAAAAGAATAGTGCCTAGATAGTAATGATTCAAGTATCAGATGTAAGCAAGCAGAAGAGAGGGAGAACAAAATTGAATCAGTAAGCATTTAGGAAGGGAAATACAACAAGGGACAAGAAAGGGTTGAAGATAAGCAAAAAAAACAAGGCCGAATAGAAAGAAGAACTCGAAATTCACCTTGTGAAAGCTGCATACAGGGACGTTTTCGGTTGCCCTGGAATCTGAAGAACACTGAACATCATCAGGCACATTGGGAACCACAACCCCATCAGACAAAACAAGATCCCTGGTACGGGCATCATCGAGGTGAACCAGCCTCGACCCAGGTGTTCCCTTGCAGTAAAGAAGACGAATATCAGCGGTGACATCAAAACCACGCCCTAAAGCTCCGATGGAATTGCAAAGTGTAGTGGTCAAAGCGTCCATGTTTGAAGTAGCTATGGCGGCGGCGGTTTGAGTAGTGCGAGGATCTTTCATTTCTGAAGGAGAAGAAGAAGATGGGAAAGAGAAGAAGAGCAAAAAGTAAGTTGGCTTTGAATGGAAGAATTCATTACTCCATTGGAAGTTCAGAAAAGAAGAGAAAAAGAGGTTGGATTTTGATTTGGGTTTGTTTATTTAACCCATTTTGTATTGGTAAATTTGTAAAAGAAAGATTAAATTATATGGTAGTGGTGGGACAGGTTGGACTTTGTCATGGTTGATGTGATTGAGTTTGGGTTGTTCTTGTTATTGTTCAAACCAAAGGCATATAATTTTGACTCTTAATTATTTCAAAAAGAAACAAAAACAAACAACGCGTTTTTGTGTGTTGTGCCAATTACAGCAGAATTGAATATGGAGGATTCTGGGTTGACTCTCTTTCCTCCTCTACAACTTTTTTTTTTTTTTTCTTTTTTCCCTTTCATTTTCCAATTTATTTTGGTTTCAATATATCACGTGACATTAATTTTCTGAAATCTTTTTGCCTTCTAACATATAATAAGATTACACCCACCCTTTGATCAAAATCATATTTGTGACATAATCATTACATTCATTTATTACTTATTATTATTATATTTTATGTTGCCCTTTGTACTTTAGTTAAGATTCAAATCTAGAATTTAAAAAGCTAGTTTAGTGTTCACACACAATTTAGAAAGAAAATTCATCTTGTCCATAAGTTATGTTTGTTGAAAAGGTAGAAAAGAGTTGGCAAAAATAGAAAAATAAGATAAACTATTTATAAAAAGTAACAAAATTTATTATTTTTTTTTTTTTATAAAGATTGATATGACTTTTTTTTTTTGTTATTGTTTAATGAGAAATTTTGGACCAATCACAAGTTGCCACGTCATTTACTAAATTAATGATGAAATTCAAAATCTTTAAAATTTAGGCTCAATTAGGAATTGACATATGTCCTAAATTGAAGTTGAAGACAAATTTTGATATGCCACATGTTTTATCATGACCGTTGAATCAAATAAGATTAATTTGACCCAATTTGATATTATTATTTGGGTCAAAGTCCAACTAAGCCCAAAAATAGTTTGAATTTGATCCAAATGTTAAATCAGGCTTAAATCCGATTAATTGAGTCGCCAGACCCATGAACCAACTAAATCCAAGTCTAACTAATTGGGCCCAAAGGCCAGATCCATGGATCAACCGAGCCCGAGCCCACCTGTGAACTCTATAAATAGAGAAACTCTCCTCATTTAGAGAGGTCAGCAATTCTATATTCTAGAGAGCTTATAGGAATTCTCTACAATCAGAAGACTCGTGAAGCTGATCACACCTAAAGATTGAAGTCCTTTGAAATACAAACATTCTGAAGACTGAAGTCATTTGAAGATACAAGCTTCTCGAAGATACAAGCCTTCAGCCTTTGAAGATACAAGCAATTCTACATTTAGAGAGCCTAAAGAGAATTCATCAACCAGTAGAAGAAGACTCCAAAGACTCCTGAAGCTGCACTCCTAGAAGACAGAAAACCCTTGAAGACACAAACACTTGGGACCCTTGAAGACACAAACACTCTTCCAAGACTTCTACTTCAAGAACGTTCGGTGTTTTTCTTCTTCAAGTCAAGCACATCCACCCTACCAAGAGAGAATCAGAAGATCAAGTTCTAGAGATCAAACCACATCACATCAAACCAACCTCAACATCAACATCAACTCATGTTCAAGTTCCACGAAATAAATTTCGCTTGAAATCTTGTGCGAATAGTTATTTCTGTAAATAGTTTGACATTTTTTCTATCTGTGAAAATGTTTTCAGTTTTCTTTATTTTAGACTGATTTAAGTTTTTTTTCAATTACTTTAAATATGAGAAGTATTTTGAAAGGTATTTTGAAAGGTGTTTTAATTTATTGGCGGCATGTTCATGCCTTTTAAAACAGTCGTGCCTGGAGGATTAAAAGTAGTGTTTAAAGAATTAGTAGTATTTGGTTGACCTCTAGAGCACTTCAAGGATATTGAGTTAGCACATACAACTTTGATATCAAAATGTATTAGCTAAATCTCCTTAACAAGCATGGTAGCTTGAGCTACATGATTCAGATTCTTCTTCATATGCACAAACGAAATTTTCACAAAACAATTCTCAAAATTCTTCAGTCAAGCACGGGACTTTACAAAGAGAGGTTTTAGCACCATTCAATAAATCAGTCACTTCAAAACAGTTTGATTCAACAATAATTTTCAAAAGGAAGATCAAAATCAAAATCTAAACCATCCATGGTCAAAGGCTGACACAATTGTATTCGATTGGCATTTTAAACCATTGTAAAATGTATTTTCTGATCAATTATATTTGTTTTTTTTTTAATTTTTATAATCAAAGGAGGTTGTAACATTTCAAAAATCTTTTTATTATATTTTCAATGTTGTTTCACTTAAAAACCTTTTTTTCTTAAGAAAAACTATTTTTTTAAAGTCAACTTGAAAGTCAAAGGTCATCTTTATAATGTTTTATATATTTAATTGTATAAATATATATGGTTGCTATTCGCACGAGATTTCAAGAGAAATTTATTTCATGGAACTTGAACTTTGTATTTGTATTAATTTTATGGAAAGTGGGTACAATCTCTAATATATAGTATTTTGATGCTTTCAAAATAAAGCATAAACTTTAAGTTGGATCTTCTTGAACGATTGGCCTTTGGGCTTGTTGATCTTCTTGGGTGATCGGCCGCCTTTGGGCTTGTTGATCTTCTTATGTGATCGGCCTTTGGGCTTGTTGATATCGGCCTTTGGGATTTTTGGGCTTGTTGATCTTCTGAGCCTTTGGGCTTGTTGATCTTCTTAGGTGATCGGCCTTTGGGCTTGTTGTGATCGGTCTTTAGGCTTGTTGATCTTCTTAGGTGATCGGCCTTTGGGCTTGTTGATCTTCTTAGGTGATCAAACTTTGAACTTGTTGATCTTCTTGGGTGATCGGCCTTTGGGCTTGTTGATCTTCTTGGGTGATTGACCTTTGGGTTTGTTGATCTTCTGATCAGCCTTTGGGCTTGTTGATCTTCTTGGGTGATCGGTATTTGGACTTGTTGATCTTTTTGGATGATTAGTGTTCGCACGAGGCTTCCAGAGAAACTTGTTTCGTGGAGCTGAACTTGAGTTGGTGTTGATGTTGATTTGATGCGATGTGGTTCGATCTCTAGTATTTGATCCTCTAATTCTCTCTCGATTGAATGTGTACGCTTGATGTATAGAAGCGGGGTGTGTGGATGTTCTTGAGCTTCGAGTCTTAGGAGAATGCTTGTATCTTCAAAGGACTTCAGTCTTCAAGCATGTTCAGAATGCTTATCTTTTTCAGCCTTCAGAATGTTTGTATCTTCAAAGGACTTCGGTCTTCAGAATGCTTGTATCTTCAAAGGACTTCGGTCTTCAGAATGCTTGCATCTCCAAAGGGAAGGAATCTTCTGATGGTAGAGAATTCTCTCTAAGCTCTCTAGAGTGTAGAATTGCTGACCCCTCCAAATGAGGAGAGTTTCTCTATTTATAGAGTTCACAGGTGGGCTTGGTTGATCCATGGGTCTGGCCTTTGAGCCCAATTAATCGGATTTAGGCCTGATTTGACATTTGGGTCAATTCAGCCTATTTTTTAGCTTAGTTAGACTTTGACCCAAATAATAATATCAAATTGGGTCAAATTAATCTTATCTATTAACTGTCATGATAAAACCACGTGGCGCCATCTTTAGTTTGTCTTCAACTTCAATTCAAGACATATGTCAACTCCTAATTGAGCCCAAATTTAATAATTTGGAATTTCTGTCATTAATGTAGTAAATGACGTGGCAACTTGTGATTGGTCCAAAATTTCTCATTCCTCTTTCGATATTTATGCACATATATGGGTGGATAAATCTTGAAAAATATAAAGTTGGAATCAAAATCCAAATATATTTGTTATTGAATTTGACTCAATTGATGTGTCATTCAAACTATGAATTTAGTACCTAAATTCAACTTGAATTTGGGATAAAATTTGGAATATCGCCAAATTTATGAAAAATTTTGAGCTTTGTCCCAATTTTTTTTTTATTCGTAATTTATTTTGATCGAAGATAAAAACTCAATAGGATACTTGAATTTGGAATATGGCCAAATTTTAATTTGGGATGAATTTTAGATCTTTCCCACAACTTGATTTGGAAATAAAGATAAGAACTTAAATTTAGATGAATTTGATATAAAATTTGGAAGATGCCCAAATTTTAATTTGAGATTTTATCCTTAATAATTTGGCTCGAGGATAAAAGTCTGGTGATTTTGTGATTTAAATTTGGGATAAAATTTGGAATATGCCCAAATTTTAGTTTGATATTTTATCATTAATAATTTGGCTTGACGATAAAAACATGATGATTTAGATTTGGGATAAAATTTGGAATATGCCCAAATTTTAATTTGAGATTTTATTTACAATTTAATCTCAATGTAGAACAATTTGGTTTCGAATAAAATTTGGAATATGACCAAGTTTTAATTTGTGATTTTATCCACAATTTAAATTTGATTGAATAAAATTTGGAATATGTCCAAATCTTAATTGAAGATAAATTAAGTGACAAAATCTAATAAAATCAAATTAGATAGGGAATTTGTTTAATTTAATTTTTTTAATTTGAAATTAGGATATAATCAAATTAGCAAATCTAATAAAAAATTTGATATTTTGAATCAAATCTTTATTTGATTTGAATTTTCTAATTTATTATGGAACTTAGAAACCTCTATAAATAAGACCCAAAACCTCTTTATTATCTTCATCCCCTCCTCTTCTTCTACGCTTTCCTTTCTCTCATTTTCCTCTTCTTCTTTCAATTTTTTTCTTTCTTCCCTTTTTTTTTTTTAAAGAAAATTTCATACTTTTTTTCTTTTTTTTTTCTTTTTTCTTTTTTTTCTTCTTCTTGTTTTTTTTTTCTTTTTACTTGCCCCTTACTTTTTTTTTTTTTGCGTAGGTTTACTAACTTGTCCCCCTTACTCTTTTGTAGGAGTTAAAGCGCAACTCAAGAGAGTACAAACGCTTCTTTTGTAGGATGACCTTAGTATGATCTATCTACTGTATGCCTGTTCGTGCCTCTTGATCGTCATGGGGGGACCTGCAAAGGCTTATGACCTCCTCATTCGATCACCGACTATCTTGCAGTGTCGTTCGTGCATCTTAATCGTCATGGGAGGGCCCTGCAAGGCTTACAACTCTCCCATGCTTTCACCTTAAGGAGGATCCTGATAAGGTCTACCTTGTAGCACCGTTCGCATATCCTGATCGTCATGGGAGGGGCCCCGCAAGAATTACAGCTCTCCCATGCTTTCACCCTAGGGAGGATCCCGATAAGTCTACCTTGTAGCACCATTCACATATCCTGACCGTCGTGGGAGAGGTCCCGCCAAGGCTTACAACTCTCCCATGCTTTCACCCTAGGGAGGATCCCGATAAGGTCTACCTTATTATGTTACTCCTTGATCAAAATTTGAAGAGGAAATATGCCATCGAGTATTGAAGATGAGGTGGATATGCCATCAAACTTTGAAGATGAGAAGAATATGCCATCAAGTTTTTGAGCGGAGTCAGGTTGGCTAGAGTCCATCTCGCGTATAAGGCAGAACCGGACGGACTAGAGTTGTCCTTGCATATGAGGTGGAGCTAAATGGACCAAAGTTATCCTCACATATGAGGTAGAGCTAGGCAAACCAAACTTGATCTCGCATATGAGGTGGAACCACACCCACATTTTTTTAGAGGAAGCGAAGCTACACCAACATTTTGGAGAAGAGGTGAAGTTGTACCAATATTTTGGAGAGGAAACGAAACCGCACCACGACTTTGAAGATTGGAGTGCAAAAGCTGCGTCATCCGTTGGAGATGAAGTGAAAACGCGCCATCAGTTCGAAAGATGAAACGAAGCCATGCCAGACTTGAGATGAAGCGAAGCCGCGCCAATATTTTGGAGAGGAAAAGAAACCCGCAATCACGACTTTTGGGAGATTGAAGACGAAGTCGCGCCCTTAGTTTGGAGATTGAAGCGAAGCCAAGCCACAACTTTGGAGATGAAGTTGAACCACTGCCAAACTTTGAGAGATACAGCGAAAACTGCGCCAACATTTTGGAGATGAAACGGAAGCTGCACTATTCCAGTTTGAGATGAAGCGAAGCCACGCCCACGACTTTGAAGATAAGTAAAGCGCGTCATCAGTTTGGAGAGGAAGTGAACCACACCAGACTTTGGATATGAAGCGAAGCTGCGTCATGATTTTATAGATCGAGTTCATTGAAGATGGGAGTCGAGCCAATGCACACCGACCATGAACTTGAAGATCAAGCGGATCCATGCACACAGACCTTTAAGCTGAAGATGGAGTGGAGTCACCGACCTTGAACTTGAAGAAGAAGCGGAGCCATATACACCGACCTTGGTACTTGAAATGAAAGTGGGGTCGTGCATGCCAATCTTGAACTTGAATATGGAACAGCTTCGATGGAGTCTCTGAAACTTAAAGATGGAGAAGCATCAACGAGACCTTCGCATTTGAGTTTGACAAAGCATCGACAAATCCTCCACATTTTGAGTTTGACGAAGCATTGATGAATCTTCACGTTGAGCTCGACTTCGCGACTTTGAGCGTGAAAATGACATTGCAAAACCTCCAGACTTGAGCATGAAAATGAAGCATCGATGAAGCCTCTAAACTTAAAGATTGAAAAGCATCGACGAAGCCTATGAACTTGAAGATGGAGGAGCATCTAAGTTTGATTTTAAAGAGGAAGCGAAGCGCATTCCAAGTGTATGCCTTTTATTTTACTGTGTTGGCTCCTTACGAGGGATGAACATCTTCAATTCATTGTGTTGCTCCCAATAGGGACGAACATCTTCAATCTGGAGTGTCATTCTTTAACGAGGATGATCAACATCAATCTTGTAGTATCATACTTAGGTGGTTGCGGTACCTTTTCTGATGGACTAAACTTAAATTTCTTTAAGTTTCCTTCGTACCTTTAAAGAAAGGGATCAAATCATGACGTAGTTCAATTTTTTTTTTTTTTTTTTTTAACTGGATTGAACTTGAAGTTTCTTTCAAGCTGCCTACATACCCTTCTTAATGATAGGGATCAAGTCATAATATAGTTCAATTTTTTTTTATCCACGACTGAACTTAAATTTCTTTAAGTTGCCTACGTATCCTTTATAATGACAGGGATCAAGTCGTAATGTAGTTCGTACAAATATATATATTTTTTTGGGGGGTCATTCACATTTTAAACTCATGCGGGCTAGCATCATGCAGTTTAGGCTCTTGCGATGAGGAGCTTCTTCATTTAAACTTCAGCAGCTCTTATTTCATCATGGTTTTGATCACCCTCTTCATTTGTAGGATTCGTCAATACGATGAGTTTTGACTTCACTATCAAGGAACCTTTTATACTTATGTCAATAGAAAATTTCCTCTTCATGCGTGAAGGGACACGACTGTGAATCTTTTCGTTGTTGTTTTCTTCACGAAATGATGTCACCTTCAAGATTTTCATCCTTCCTTTATGTTGATCGCTTGTTGTCTTGAGATGATCAAAAGCAGATGTACTTAGCCTTTTGAAGGCTGAAGTTCGAGTAGAAGTAGTTGTTGGACATTGGTCTTCTTCTCCTACTATGGCCATACTCAATCTTTGAAAGACTGAAGATCAATCACTTGAAGGCTTAATACGATCGAAGATAGAAGTTAGTTGTTGGACATTGGTCTTCTTCTCCTACTGTGGCCATACTCAATCTTTGAAAGACTGAAGATCAAGCACTTGAAGGCTTAATACGATTGAAGATAGAAGTTATTTGCTTCATTTCTTCTGAGTCGTTGACTTCTTCAACAGTTATATAATTGTTGCCGATTTCCACTATGCCAACAATGTGACATGCAATAACTTCTGATACTTTCTCTAGATGATTATTGAGAAAGCTTATTGGGAGAAATTCCGCCGAAGTTGCCAGCCATCAGAATTGAGGAAAGTTCTTGTCTTCTTTCTTAGCAGGCTTAGGCTTTCATGTCGCTCAACTCCATATCATGAGTGCATGTTGCCAACTCTTTAAATGTACGAGATTTTATCTCTTGTAGGATGTACAGAAGCTCCCAATGCGTGCCTTGAGTGAACATCTCTACTGCAGATAATTCAGTGAGTCTATCTTTGTAATCCAGACTCAATGCTCTCCATCGGTTGATGTAATTGATGACTGTCTCTCCCTTCCACTCTTTGGTGTCCGTCGACTCCATCAAGCTAACAGTGCGCCTTATACTGTAGAAGCGGTTCAGAAACTCCCTTTCTAGTTGTTCCCAACTGGCAATCACTTCTGGCCCAAATCAGTATACCAATCAAAAGCATTTCATTTTAAGGTACAGACAAACTGCTTGACTAGTTGGTCTCCTTTAGTTCCTGCATTTTTACAGGTTTCAATGAAGTGTGCAACATGTTGTTTTGGATTGCCCTTTCCATCGAACTATAACTTTGGAGGTTAATACCCAGCTGACATGCTTAGGTTGTCGATTCTCTTGGGGTACGGCTCTAAGTACATAAAGGAGGACTGTGATGTTCTTCCGTACTAAACCTGTATGGAGTTTGTAATCATATTCTGCAGCTGTTGAATTGATAAGGTGGCAACAGAGGTAGATCGTTGTGGCTGGTCTTCCTGCAAGACAGTCTTTCCTTTGTCATTGGCTTTTGTAGTTGGAGATTGACTCGACTCAACAGTTTCTTGAGCCTGTATTTGATCTCTTAAAGTAGCGATTTCATGATCTTGCTCTTCAAAGCCTTCGTTAGGAAATTTATCTTCCTTTCCATCTCTGCCATGGCTGATTCAACAGTTACGTCAGTCACCATGACAGATACTACATCAAAGTACGATTCTTTATCAGATGGATTAGTAGCAGAAACATAGCTGTCGAACAAGGGATTTTCTCTAATAACGATCCCACCTTTAGTAGATTCCATTAGTTTTTCCATGATGATAGAGCTTATGTAAGTATCACTTGCGACGGTAGCTTTGGATACAACTTTCTTTGGTACCATTTGTAGGTTTATTGACTTGGATGACGAGAAAGAGATGAGAGGTAGAGAGGTCTCACTGGACGTGCCAATTTGTTCGCACGAGATTTCAAGAGAAATTTATTTCATGAAACTTAAACTTTGTATTTGTATTAATTTTGTGGAAAGTGAGTACAATTTCTAAAACATAGAATTTTAATGCTTTCAAAATAAACCATAAACTTTAAGCTGGTTGATCTTCTTGAACGATCGACCTTTGGGCTTTTTTATCTTCTTGGGTGATCGGCCATTGGGCTTTTTGATCTTCTTGGGTGAATGACCTTTGGGCTTTAATAACTTGTAGAAATACAAGTTATTGTGACTCAAAAGTTGGAACAATTAGGGTCTTTAATGATAAAATCTCTTCATTTTTAAAGAAAACGCATGGAATTACTTGAACACTATCAAACTCATGCAAACGAATGCTTATTGCTAAAATACTGCGATACTAATGCATGATATTGCAGGATTTCAACAAATATTCTAAGTGTCGCAGGTAATGACAAATGCATGGGCATGCGTCAGAAGGATTTAACGCAAGGAAGATTCATTGATTCAGGTTGTTTGTGTCAAATCACCACTTGCAAGCATGGGCATCTGTAGCTGACGGCGTCTGAAAAGCATCTAAGTGTCAGGCGGCTGACCAGGGTATGGAATTTAATATTGCCCATCTTCAAGTTGGAGAAGACCGACGCCTATAAATAGAAGAAATCCCACCAGGTGAAGGGATCTTTCCTTTTTAGCTCATTATATAATTCTGAAATTGAGACCTTAGAGTTGTGCTGTGGTGGCGAGAAGAACAAGAGGGAAAAGAACCACCACCACCGTTGATCAAGGAGCGAAGAAAGCTGAGCTCGAGAGAGAACTTTCTTCCAATTCTTCCACAAGTGGTTGTACACGAATTAGAATTGAGCCAAAGAGGACA
>NC_052351.1:40470-50553 GCF_009727055.1 Benincasa hispida | reverse complement strand
AGCTCTAAATCAAAACTCCTTTCGAAATTCTCAAAGCCTTTTCGAAATTTTGTTTCTCTTTTAGCAATGAGGATTTAGCTGATCTCCAAAAATTTGGGGCGAGGGAAATCCGAGTTAAGATGCATTCATTGAGTACATAAAAAAGAGAGGAAACAAAATATAAAGATGTCAAACGCAAACTTCTCTGTCAATACTTTATAAAAGAAAACTTCAAATTGGCATGAGTTAAAAAATTAGAACAAGCAGCCGTAGTTGGATGTCGCATGACACCTGTGGTGGCAAGCCAAAACGAAGTTAAGTCTCCTAAACCAATGCGTCCCAAATCTCCGATATCTATTTTAAAGAAGCTGTATCTTGAAACGCATACATGCTAGATATGAGTTTTGTTGTGAAAGGCTCTCACCTGTAGTTGGATGCTCGTATGACACTCGTGGGGGCAAGCCAAAACGAAGATGGGATACCTGGAACAATGCATGGGTAACCTAGAATTCACACTTTTTCTTTTACCGACATTTTAAAAAAAGAAAAGAAAAGTAGCTAATGCATTGCTAGTTTAGAAGAAACGAGAATGTTTTGAGAAACGAAAGGAGTTGTTGACAAAAGGCTTGCTGCACCTGAAATAAAACATTATTCCTTTTAGAAAAGAATCAACCTGCGTACATTTTCCAAACTCCATTCTCAAACTTATAAGTGAATATGATGAGAGGTGAACCCTGCACACTTAAGATAATAGAGATAACAAAGAATTATTTGTGGAATGCTCAAGGACAAGCATTGTTCAAATTTGAGGGTGTTATCACTTGTAAAAATATAAGTTATTGTGACTCAAAAGTTGGAACAATTAGGATCTTTAATGATAAAATCTCTTCATTTTAAAAGAAAACGCATGGAATTACTCGAACATTATCAAACTCATGTAAAAGACTGCTTATTGCTAAAATACTGCAGCATTAACACATGATATTGCAGGATTTCAACAAATATTCTAAGTGATGCAGGTAATGACAAACGCATGGGCATGCGTCAGAGGGATTCAACGCAAGGAAGATTCATTGATTCAGGTCGTTTGTGTCAAATCACCACTTGCAAGCATGGGCATCTGCAGCTGGCGGCATTTGAAAAGCATCTGAGTGTCAGGCGGCTGACCAGTGTATGAAATTTAATGCTGCCCATCTTTAAGTTGGAGAAGACCGACGCCTATAAATAGAAGAAATCCCACCAGATAAAGGGATCTTTCCTTTTTAGCTCATTGTATAATTCTGAAATTCTGAGACCTTAGAGCTGTGCTGTGGTGTCGAAAAGAACAAGAAGGAAAAGAACCACCACCACCGCCGATCAAGGAGCGAAGAAAGCTGAGCTCGAGAGAGAACTTTCTTCTAATTCTTCCACAAGTGGTTGTACACGAATTAGAATTGAGCCAAAGAGGACAAGAGATTGTACTCTGCGGCTTGACTCCTTACATTTCATCTTACTTATCATTTTCGTCATCTCATTTGATTAAGTGTTGGTTTTGTAAAGACAATCAGTTTCTTTATAAATTCACATATTTGATCTATCTTACTTTGCCACTGTTTATTTCTTGTTTTATTTTGGATGCATCTATAACTTCATGCAAAATTCCATTTCGAAACGCTTGAGCCAACTAAATCAATTGGTAAAAGCAGCTTTAGCTTAAATTATTCGAGAGAATAAGCAAGCTAGCATTAAGTTAAAAACGCTCAGTACATCTAGATATAGACGCATTGGTATTTTATTGCATCTTGTAACTGACATACAACCTAGAGATAGGTATTGTATGACATTCGCATTGAGAAGTACCGAATAGAAGTCTAACGCATAAATGGAGATAAGCAAGTCATCTCATCCGCATCATATTCTTGTTCGTGTACATCTAACTTAGAGCGACGCATATCACTTGCATCAAACTCCATTTTCATAGGACCCCTTATTCTCTACTTGACCCTTTTGTATCTTCTTGCACGCACACAACAACTTAGTGTAAATAACTCATTTCTAAATTCACTTAAGACATTTCTACAATAGTTACAACGCAAGGTCTGCGTTATCTTTAATCTGAATCCTTGAGTTTGACCCTGGACTTACCAGGAACCTGAGTTGGATTTATACTTGGATCTGACTCAGGAAAACTTGAACGCCTATAGAGGAATGTCATACGTCCTGTTGCAAATCACTAACGCATCAACGCATCTCTAACGCATCACAAACGCATCAACGCATCATTCACATCTACACTTATTTTTCCAATTACTTTATACAATACACTCTTAAGCTCGCATCACTAATTTAACGAACAAGTTTTTGGTGCCGTTATCGAGGATTCAGCAACAAAACTAACCATAAATTTTGCTTGTATCTTATGTAGGAAAACTACAGCCGAGGGAGTATTATGAGCTAAGTCGAAGCTTGTAAACGTTTATGAGCAGGGAAAGCACTCCTGAACTTATATACGACCCTGAAGTTGAAAGGACCTTCCGACAAAGAAATCGATCTAATCGTCGCCGTAGGTTAAGGCATCAACTACTCAGACAACAAACCAGACAACAACAAATGGCGGACGAACAAGCGAATCATAACTTAGCTCAACAGCTAGCCCACGCTGTGCAAAATCCTATCATAATGGCAAACAGTAGTATGCGCCCTATGCGGGAGTATGCATCTCCTGTGTTGTATGATTTCTTACCAGGGATTATATATCCAATGCCAGATGGGACAAGATTTGAGATGAAATATGTGATGTTACAAATGCTCTAAACAGCTGGACAATTTGGGGGTGCTCGGAGAGAAGACCCTCATGCCCATATGAAATGTTTTCTGGAGACGTGTAACTCGTTTGTGATTCCTGGGATAACTCCAGAAGCTATCAGGCTATCTTTATTCTCATATTCTCTGCGTGACGACGCAAAGCAATGGGTAAGTTCCTTGAAGTCTGGGGAGATCACGACCTAGGAAAAGTTGGTGGAGAAATTCATGCAGAAATACTTTCCACCTACCACAAATACAAAGAGGCGGAGATAGATCATGAACTTCGAGTAGGAAGAATTTAAAACCTTGAGTGCCACATGGGAATGCTTTAAAGGATTAGTAAAAAATTTCCCCAATCACGGATTATCATTAACCATCCAGATGGAGACCTTTTATGGCGGATTAAACAGAGCGTCTCAAATGGCAGTCGACGCAGCCGCAGCGGAAGAAATCATGGACAAATCTTATAATGAAGCTAAATAAATACTAGACCGCATAGCCAAGCATAATATGGAATGGGTAGATGACACTTACAATGCAAGAGCAGATAAGAAGAGGCGATCACAGAATGTGAATTCTATTGACTCTAACGCAATAGCCACGCTATCTGCACAAGTAGCTACTATGACAAACCTTTTGCAGAATATGTCACTAGGGAACACATCAAACTCGCAAAAGGTAAATCAGGTAGAAACATTCGTACAACCCATGGTTAGCTGTGTGGGCTGTGGAGATCCCCATTCCTACTCTAATTGCCCACAAAATCCGCAATCAGTGTGCTTTATTAAAAATAACCCATTTTCAAACACCTATAATCCCGGATGGAGGAACCATCCAAATTTCTCTTGGGCAGGTCATCAACAAGAACAACACTAACCAGGGAAAATCAGCAGTGAAGGTAAGGATCGTCGCCTGGATTCCAGCCATCGCAGTAGCCACACCAACAATCTTTTAATAGAGAAAGTCATGCGTCAAGTTCAACATCTCTGCTTGAAAACCTCTTAAAGGAATATATCGCCTAGAATGACGCATTGCTAAAAGCCAAGCTTCATCCATCAGAAATCTGGAGATACAGGTGGGGCAGATTGCTAGTGAATTGAAGAATCAGCAGCCAGAAGTCTTGCCCAGCAACACGGAAACCCCAAGAAATAACAACGAAAAAGAGCAATGTCATGTGGTGACATTGCGAAGTGGCAACCCTCTTGTAGAAAGAACCATGAACCCAAGAACCAACAATCCTTCAAAAGAGCTCAACGTACGCCCAATAACATTAAAAGATCAAGAAAAAAGACGTCTGAATCCATAAGCCATTCGAAGCCAAGCACATCTAACGCGGGAGAACCTGTAGTGCAACTGAACGCACCATTTCCTAGATGCTTGATGAAGAAGAATGATGAACAACAATTTAAGCATTTTCTTGAACTCATGAGGCAACTGCACATTAATATTCCACTTGTAGAAGCCTTAGAAAAAATGTCAAAGTACGTCAAATTCTTGAAGGATATACTAACAAAGAAAAGAAGAATCAGCGAGATGGAAGTAATTGCTCTAACGTAGAAGTGTAATGCGTTAGTCAGCAACATATTACCCAAGAAACAGAAGGATTCGGGAAGCTTCACAGTCCCGTGCTCAATCGGAGGGATGGACGTAGGACATGCATTCTGTGATCTGGGAGCAAGCATCAACCTCATGCCACTCTCAATCTTCAAGAAATTGGGAATTGGTGAAGCATAACCCACTTCTGTAATGCTTCAACTCGCTGATAGGACGATCACATACCCTGAAGGAAAGATTGAGGATGTTCTGGTAAAAGTTGACAAATTCATATTCCCAGCGGATTTCATCATCCTAGACTATGAAGCAGACAGGGATGTACCAATCATTCTTGGAGGACCCTTTCTAGCCACTGGGAAAATATTAATAGACGTGCACAAGGGAGAACTGACCATGTGCGTAAACAATCAGGAAGTGAAATTTAATGTGTTAAATGCATTAAAGTTCCCGGATAATAAGGAATGTCAACTTAATGAAATAGAGTCGCCTGAAGAAGAAGCAACCTAAGTATGTGAGGTCCTTGCGTTGGAAGAAAATATGAAGAAACTCGAGCCGCCAAGTCTGAGTGAGCGGCAGACGAAGCCAATGCGCCCATCATTAGAAGAACCACCAGAATTAGAACTGAAACCTTTACCTAATCAACTTAAATATCTTTTCTTGGATCAAATAACACCTTACCTGTAATTATTCCAGCAAATCTTTCCGAGCCTAACGAATATTCTCTTTTGCAGATGTTGCAAAAACACATGCGGGCAATAGGATGGATGCTGGCTGACACTGTGGCATCAACTCATCTTACTGCATGCACAAAATCAGGAGAAGGGAATACTGGATCAATTGAGCCTCAGGGAAGGCTAAATTCCATAATGGAGGAAGTAGTCAAGAAAGAAATCATAAAGTGGTTGGACGCAGAAGTAATCCACCCTATATCCGATAGTAGCTGGGTAAGCCCAGTTCAATGCGTCCCTACGAAAGGAGGAACAACCATGATAGTCAATAGTAACAATGAGCTCATCCCTTCAAGGACTGTCACGGGTTGGCGCATCTACATGGACTATAGGAAACTCAACGCGGCAACTAAGAAAGACCACTTCCCTCTTCCCTTCATTGATCAGATGCTTGACTGACTGGCTGGAAAAGAATTTTATTGTTTCCTAGATGGATACTCCGGCTATAACCAAATTTTAATCGACCTAGAAGATCAGGAAAATACGACATTCACTTGCCCCTTTGGAATGTTCGCGTTCAGATGCATGCCCTTTGGACTATGCAACGCACATGGAACATTTCAAAGGTGCATGATGGCAATTTTCTCTGACTTCTTGGAAAGGACCGTTGAAGTTTTTATGGATGATTTTTCAGTTTTGGTAGACTCATTTCAATCATGCTTAAATAACCTGAAGGTCGTCCTCACTCGATGCTACAAAACAAATCTTGTGTTAAATTGGAAAAAATGTCACTTTATGGTGACTGAAGGCATTATTTTGGGCCACAAGGTATCTAAAGTCGGGTTGGAAGTTGATGAGGCCAAGGAAGATTTCGTAGCTAAACTTCCTCCGGCAACAAATGTAAAAGCTCTATGAAGTTTTCTAGGACACGTAGGCTTCTATCGAAGGCTCGTAAAAGGCTTTTCTCAAATTATGCGACCTTTGAGCACATTATTAGAAGCGAACCGACCCTACGAATTCAATGATGACTACTACGACGCATTTGAAACATTGAAGTATGCGTTGACTACAGCTTCTGTACTAATAGCACCGAATTGGATGCAACATTTCATTCTAATGTGCGACGCAAGTGATGTTGCAGTAGGCACCATGTTGGGGCAGAAAAAAGGGAATTTGATACACCCCATCTCTTATGCGTTGAAGACACTGAACGACTCTCAAGAACATTATACAACCACGAAGAAAGAAATACTGGCTGTAGTGTTTGGCATCGAAAAGTTTAGCAACCATCTATACAGACCACTCAGCCATTAAGTTCCTGATGAGTAAGAAGGACGCGAAACTAAGATTAATCAGATGGGTGCTGCTATTGCAGGAATTCGACATCGATATTCAGGACAGAAAGGGGACTGAAAATCAGGTGGTTGACCACCTGTCCAGATTAGAGAATTAGGAAATACAACACCAAGAAGATGAAATTAGAGATGCATTTCCTGATGAAAACTTATTCAAAGTTGAAGGTAGGGAACCTTGGTACGCATACATAGTTAACTGCTTAACTACCAAACAATTACCCGAACACTTCAATTCTCAGCAAAAGAAACGGTTGGTACACGACAACAAGTTCTATTTTTGGGATGAACCGTTTCTTTACAAACAAGGTCCCGACTCTATCATGCGTCGGTGCATTCCGGAGGGAGAGACACAACGCATCCTGGCTGAGTGTCATGACTCTCCTTACGGAGGGCATTTCAGAGGGCAAAAAACCGCTGCGAAGGTCCTTTAAAGCGGATACTTCTGACCTACCCTCTTTAAAGACGCAAGAGAGTATGCTTGCAAGTGCAACCCTTGCCAACGCATAGGAAATATCTCATCAAGGGATGTAATGCCTTTGAACAATATTCTTGAAGTCGAATTATTTGACGTCTGGGGCATCGATTTTATGGGACCTTTTCCCCTGTCCTCCGGTCAACAATATATCCTGCTAGCAGTTGATTACGTATCAAAGTGGGTGGAAGCAGTAGCTTGTGCCAAAAATGATGCGTCGACTATTTCTAAGTTTCTCACCAGGAACATTTTCACACGCTTTGGAACACCAAGAGCCCTGGTGAGTGATGAAGGTACACATTTCATTAACCGCATCATTTCAAAATTGTTTGCCAAATATAATGTCAGGCACAAGATCGCTACTGCATACCACCCGCAAACCAACGGTCAAGCTAAGGTATCGAATCGGGAAATAAAAGCAATATTGGAAAAAGTCGTCAACGCATCGCGGAAAGATTGGGCACAGAGGCTGGATGAAGCACTCTGAGCCTATAGGACTGCCTACAAGACTCCCATAGGTATGTCTCTATACTCCTTAGTATTCAGAAAAGCTTGTCACTTACCCTTGGAGTTGGAGCACAAAGCTTTCTGGGCAGTAAAGAAGCTAAATTTAAACTTGGACGCCGCGGGCGATCAACGCAAGCTTTAGCTCAATGAGCTTGAGGAATGGTGGTTGAACGCATATGGGAACAACAAACTCTACAAGGAGAAGACCAAACGTTGGCACGACCAACACATTAATAAGAAAGAGTTTGTTGTTGGCCAAAAATTTTAATTATTCAATTCACGACTGCGTTTGTTCCTAGGAAAATTAAAGTCAAGGTGGTCAGGACCATTCATTATCAAAACAATCTTTCCCCACGAAGTAGTAGAGTTAACGCAAGAGGATGGCACAAATACGTTCAAGGTAAATGGGCAAAGAGTGAAGCCCTACTTTGAAGATGGTGTAGAACGACATAAGTCATCCCTCGCATTATGTGAAGCCAACTGAGGCTTGCGTCGAAGCATCCCTGCGTTCACATCGACACATATTTCANCGCGGGCGATCAACGCAAGCTTTAGCTCAATGAGCTTGAGGAATGGTGGTTGAACGCATATGGGAACAACAAACTCTACAAGGAGAAGACCAAACTGTAGAACGACATAAGTCATCCCTCGCATTATGTGAAGCCAACTGAGGCTTGCGTCGAAGCATCCCTGCGTTCACATCGACACATATTTCAGGGATGCTTCTTCTACCTTCCTTTCTTTTGCATTATGTATTTTATGACTGTGTTTGTGTTTACTCTGATTGTTTGCTTGTCTTTGCGTTATGTTTTAAGTTGATTGATGATTGTTATTGCTTTCCTTATTTAAGAGATTTATTTAATTTAAATATTAAAAAAAAATTTGTGTACAACCGGAAGAAGCGTAGAATGGGAGTAAAACTAATGCGCTGCCGCCTTGGCTAATCCAATGCATGGCCCAAACCGAAAGGACGCATCTTGAAAACGCAAAGCACTTTATTGCCTAGAAACCATAGGCACGTCCTTTCGTATGCGTAATAAATGATGATGCCAGGCGCCGCCTAACGTCACCTCGTCCTCTCTCACAAGGCCTATAAATGGCCCACTCTCGACAGTCTCTCTTCTTCCACTTCGTTCAACCCTACCTCGCAAAAACCCTTGCTCCCGAACCTTCATCGCCCTTCGATCAAATCCAATATTCCGGTCAGCCTTCAACAACAATGTCTTCAGCATCCGACAGCCAAAACCAATCACAGAGCTATAGAGGTGGGTCTCCGGTAAGTTCCTTTTCATCTTCTTTCGCTTCAATGTCACCCCCTTCAAACCCTCGTCGAACCTTGAACATAACCTTTCCAACCAAGCCTTCGCACGGCGGATCTTCCTCCATTTCCCAGCGACCATCTTGGTCGAAACCACCACAAAACCTAAACCCTCTAAAACCCACCAAAAACCCAAAACCTCCGCCAAACCTAAGCCCAAAACTCCTACCAAACCAAGGCGGCAGCACCCTTCTACTTCCGTAGCTGCCAAAAAACCCTACATTCAGCCCGCCCCACCACTGTTTATTCTGAATATTACCTGTCTCTTATACACATCTAGATGTGTATAAGAGACAGATAATAGGCTCCCTCTCGAAATTCTCTCTTCTTTCATCTCTTTCAACCCTACCTTGCAAAGTCCTTGTTTCCGAACCTTCGTCATCCCTTCGAACATAGCCGATACCTCGGTCAGCCCTTCAACAACAATGTCTTCAGCTTTTGACAGCCAAAACCAATCATAGAGCTACAGAGGTGGCTTGCCAATAAGCTCCTTTTCCTCTTCTTCCGCTTCAATGTCACCCCCTTCATCCCCTCGCCAAACCTCAAAAAGACCTTTTCCGGCCAAGCCCTCGCACTGTTTATTCTGAATATTACATTGGTGGATGCAACACATGACCCTATTCCCACTCATCTCCACACCACACCATCGCCCGCCGTGCGTCCACTTCCCCCCTTATCCATCCAACTCTTAGCCACCATTTACCCTATTGAAGCGAAAGAAGCTAGCCAACCTCTTCAACCGCCTTCACCCATTATCATTTCATCTCCTGGGTCGCCGCATACCCCATCCGGCACCCCACCAATCACACCCTTCAAACCCAGCTGTGATAGTACTACGTCAGAGTAAAATAACGCGAAGCTTGCGAAATTGGCTTGAAGAGACGGGCAAGAAGTTTTTGGGGCAATTTTGGCAAGCTTAAATCAGGGACAAGTCGAAGAGGAACAAGTGATGCGTCCCGACCCAATCGACGCATCACTTGAAATTGATGAAGCGGAGCGTTATGCGATGATGCTTGAAGCTGAGTTGGAAGAAGAAGAAGAAGAAAAAGAAGAAGAAGAGAGAGAAATGGAAGTTGGCCCGGACGCATCTACCTCGCCAATCTGATGCGGATGAAGGGCCGTCGAAAGGAAAGAGAGCGATGAGAAAAAGAAAATTAATTTTGGAGAATGAAGAAGAGTAGTTTGCGTTTGGTCCTGAGGGTGTGACGCATGAGAGCTGCTCAAGGTCAAGAGTGTTGGAAAAGGAATTGGAGTGGTATAGGCCTGCACGAAAGGGGCGAAGGAAGTCTGCCCTCCAAAAAGAATTGGAAAATGAATTAAGGGAGCTGGCACGGGAAGCCAAAGCACATGAGGCGGGCAAATGCAAGGTAACTACCGTGTTACCTAAAAAGACCAAAGGAAAGAAGTACCAATTTCGTGACATCCTTGCCGAGAAGGGCTTCTTCC
>NC_052351.1:33583-40445 GCF_009727055.1 Benincasa hispida | reverse complement strand
CTGAAACTATGGACGGCAATGGGCTGGGGTCAATATTATGCATTGAGACACGAGGATTTTGGCCAACCTTGTCCGCCAATTTATATGGTAGGAGTTTGATATTGAAGAAAAAATGCGGCACTTCGTTGATGATGTTTTGGTGCCGCTTTTCAGCCGACAAAATTAATTGGAAGTGTTCGATATTTGCAAGCAACCAAGCAGAAGGAAATCTAAATCTTGGAACATCCAACTCCAAGGCAGATAGAAAAATGCATTAAAATTAGTAGGCCAAAACCTGGAAGCACATGGGCAAATTTAAGAAGTGGAGTAATTGATCTTAGCTTCTTAGGAATCTTGAAATCGACGCAAACTTATGTTATACTTGATTAAGAAAAGTATTATGCTACAACGCATGATGAAACAGTATCAAGAGAACGTGTTCCGGCCACTTATTATGCATCATGCAGTGCATTCCTCTAGATGTAGCGGAGGAATAATCATGGACCAGATCAAAGCCATTAAAGACAACCACGGAGAAACTTTACTTTCCTTGGCTGATCTTGTGCACTGTGTGAATGCGGGGGGCATCCCTCTGGGAGATGATTTATGAGGAAATCGATGGTCTGATGGATATCAAGTTTAATCAGGCGTCTGCTTTCGCAGTTGTCGCCGTCCACTAGCCTACCCTACCTCTGCCAAGGATGCGACAACAAGACCTCGACCTTCCCCAACGCGCCTCCAAAAAGAGACGCATCCGAGTTAATTGCACATGGCGATGACGAGCTTCAACAAATGAAGATTACAAGTGGAGCATGCGTTTTTACTGATGAAGAAAGCGGGCCAAGACTTTAAATATCCCTCTCCAAACTCAAAACTCACCTTTGGCCTCGCAAGAAGGGATTCTTGATCCAACGTAGCACGAGACTATCAATTTAGATCAAGAAATCCCTAGTCCCCTTCCTTCTCCCTTACCAGCTCCAATTCCAACTTTTGTACTTCCTCCAATTATTTTTGAACCAACTGGGTTAGGGACAAGCAACGTAGGAAATTTTGAAGACCCAGTTGAAAGAGCCAAAGAACCAACACCACCGCAACCACGCACTGATTTTGACAAGTTGAAAACTTTCATTAGTGATCAATTCAGACCACTTGCTGTGTCCATTGAAACACTTCAACAGCAAAATAGGGTTCTAAGGGATTACATGCAGCAGCATAAATGACTAGAATTTGTTTTTCAATTGGAAGTGATGCATAAGAAAACAAGAAGAATGCAGGATCAGTTCATCTATACAACGTAATATATTAACCAGGTCATGGTTGGAATGTTTGCCTTGCCACCACTACTTGCCCACCTAAGGAACCCTCTGCGCTTCATGGATGAAGACCCTGCAGAAGAACGTAGGGATGACACGCCAGCACAATAAATTTGGGGGTGTTGGTTACTTTATTTTATTTATTGATCTTTTGTATTTGTTTGTTATGTTTGTTTCATTCCATTACTGAGTTATCTAATGAAATGAACGAAATTTCTATCATTTTTCATCCTCGCGTTTGTCCTTAGCATACCTTTTTTGTTCTTTAGCTATTTTTCTTGTCTTGTGCGTTGTTTTATCTCAATGATATTAGTAATATGAAACTTCTAAGTACAGAGTAGGCGTTAAGAAAATCAACAAAGTCTAAACTTTTCTAAAAAGTCTACATGTTTTTTTTCTAACGCATGCAAACTCTAAATCAAAACTCCTTTCGAAATTCTCAAAGCCTTTTCGAAATTTTGTTTCTCTTTTAGCAATGAGGATTTAGCTGATCTCCAAAAATTTGGGGCGAGGGAAATCCGAGTTAAGATGCATTCATTGAGTACATAAAAAAGAGAGGAAACAAAATATAAAGATGTCAAACGCAAACTTCTCTGTCAATACTTTATAAAAGAAAACTTCAAATTGGCATGAGTTAAAAAATTAGAACAAGCAGCCGTAGTTGGATGTCGCATGACACCTGTGGTGGCAAGCCAAAACGAAGTTAAGTCTCCTAAACCAATGCGTCCCAAATCTCCGATATCTATTTTAAAGAAGCTGTATCTTGAAACGCATACATGCTAGATATGAGTTTTGTTGTGAAAGGCTCTCACCTGTAGTTGGATGCTCGTATGACACTCGTGGGGGCAAGCCAAAACGAAGATGGGATACCTGGAACAATGCATGGGTAACCTAGAATTCACACTTTTTCTTTTACCGACATTTTAAAAAAAGAAAAGAAAAGTAGCTAATGCATTGCTAGTTTAGAAGAAACGAGAATGTTTTGAGAAACGAAAGGAGTTGTTGACAAAAGGCTTGCTGCACCTGAAATAAAACATTATTCCTTTTAGAAAAGAATCAACCTGCGTACATTTTCCAAACTCCATTCTCAAACTTATAAGTGAATATGATGAGAGGTGAACCCTGCACACTTAAGATAATAGAGATAACAAAGAATTATTTGTGGAATGCTCAAGGACAAGCATTGTTCAAATTTGAGGGTGTTATCACTTGTAAAAATATAAGTTATTGTGACTCAAAAGTTGGAACAATTAGGATCTTTAATGATAAAATCTCTTCATTTTAAAAGAAAACGCATGGAATTACTCGAACATTATCAAACTCATGTAAAAGACTGCTTATTGCTAAAATACTGCAGCATTAACACATGATATTGCAGGATTTCAACAAATATTCTAAGTGATGCAGGTAATGACAAACGCATGGGCATGCGTCAGAGGGATTCAACGCAAGGAAGATTCATTGATTCAGGTCGTTTGTGTCAAATCACCACTTGCAAGCATGGGCATCTGCAGCTGGCGGCATTTGAAAAGCATCTGAGTGTCAGGCGGCTGACCAGTGTATGAAATTTAATGCTGCCCATCTTTAAGTTGGAGAAGACCGACGCCTATAAATAGAAGAAATCCCACCAGATAAAGGGATCTTTCCTTTTTAGCTCATTGTATAATTCTGAAATTCTGAGACCTTAGAGCTGTGCTGTGGTGTCGAAAAGAACAAGAAGGAAAAGAACCACCACCACCGCCGATCAAGGAGCGAAGAAAGCTGAGCTCGAGAGAGAACTTTCTTCTAATTCTTCCACAAGTGGTTGTACACGAATTAGAATTGAGCCAAAGAGGACAAGAGATTGTACTCTGCGGCTTGACTCCTTACATTTCATCTTACTTATCATTTTCGTCATCTCATTTGATTAAGTATTGGTTTTGTAAAGACAATCAGTTTCTTTATAAATTCACATATTTGATCTATCTTACTTCGCCATTGTTTATTTTTGTTTTATGTTGGATGCATCTATAATTTCATGCAAAATTCCATTTCGAAACGCTTGTGCCAACTAAATCAATTAGTAAAAGCAGCTTTAGCTTAAATTATTTGAGAGAATAAACAAGCCAGCTTTAAGTTAAAAAGCTAGTACATCTAAAGATAGACGCATTGGTATTTTATTGCATCCTGTGACTGACGCATACAGCCAAGAGATAGGTATTGTATGACATTCACATTGAGAAGTGCCGAATAGAAGTCTAACGCATAAACGGAGATAAGCAAGTCATCTCATCCACATCATATTCTTGTTCGTGTACATCTAACTTAGATTGACGCATATCACTTGCATCAAACTCCATTTTCACACGACCCCTTATTCTCTGCTTGACCCTTTTGTATCTTCTTGCACGCACACAATAACTTAGTGTAAATAACTCATTTCTACATTCACTTAGAACATTTCTACAACAGTTACAATGCAAGGTCTGCGTTAGCTTTAATCTGAATCCCTGAGTTCGACCCTGGATTTACCAAGAACCTGAGTTGGATTTATACTTGGATCTGACTCAGGAAAACTTGAACGCCTATAAAGGAATGTCATGCGTCCTGTTGAACATCACTAACGCATCAACGCATCATTCACATCTACACTTATTTTTCCAATTACTTTATACAATACACTCCTAAGCTCGTATCACTAATTTAATGAACAGGCTTGTTGATCTTCTTGGATGATCGGCCTTTAAGTTTGTTGAGTTGGTGTTGATATTGATTTGATGCGATGTGGTTCGATCTCTAGTACTTGATCCTCTGATTCCCTCTCGATTGAATGCGTACGCTTGATGTATAGAAGCGGGGTGTGTGGATGTTCTTGAGCTTCGAGTCTTGGAAGAATACTTATATCTTCAAAAGACTTCAGTCTTCAAGTGTGTTCAGAATGCTTGTATCTTTTTCAGCCTTTAGAATGCTTGTATCTTCAAAGGACTTCGGTTTTCAAGCATGGTTAGAATGCATGTATCTTCAAAGGACTTCGTTCTTCAGAATGCCTGCATCTCCAAAGGACTTCAGTCTTCAAGCGTGGTCAGCTTCAGGAGTCAAAGAGTCTTCTGATTGTAGGGAATTCTCTCTAAGCTCTCTGGAGTGTAGAATTGCTGACCCCTCCAGATGAGGAGAGCTTCTCTATTTATAGAGTTAACAGGCGAGCTTGGGCTTGATTGATCCATATATCTGGCCTTTGGGCCCAATTAATCGGATTTAGGTTTGATTTGACATTTGGGTCAATTCAGCCTATTTTTTAGCTTAGTTGGACTTTGACCCAAATAATATCAAATTGGGCCAAATTAATCTTATCTGATTTAACGGTCATGATAAAACTACGTGGCACCATCGAAGTTTGTCTTCAACTTCAATTCAAGACATATGTCAACTCCTAATTGAGCCCAAATTTAATGATTTAGAATTTCTTCATTAATTTAGCAAATGACGTGGCAACTTGTGATTGGTCCAAAATTTCTCATTCAACAGTTTCTATATATATAACTCTATATATAGAGTTAAACAAAAGGGATTTGTACCTTGTCCATATAATATTAATGCCTTTGACAATTAATTTATTTCAGAAATCAGGCCAATATGATACAAATTTTCATTAATGTTAGTGTGTATTTACCATTGAGGTCTCACCCATGTTTATTATAAAACAAACAGGCATAGTATATATATATATATATACCTAGGATTTTTATTCTCTCTCTCATGCATAATCCTAGAGCTTCGCGCCCATTGATCTTCATTTTTTTTAAAAAAAAAAAATTGAAATCTCATTCTTTCTCCTTCCCTCCTCATTTTCTTCCTCTTCCCTCTCCTTTTTTCCTTCCCAACAAGGTGAGTTGCAAGCAGCTGGCGATGGGAGACGAACGACATAGGGCGAATCAACAGTGTAGGGCGAGCAAATCAGATGCGAGATAAGAAGATCTGACCGACGATGCAGGTTCTTGATGAGATGAAGATGAAGATGAAGATGGGGAGGATTCTTGAATACATAAACCAAGAAATAAATGTGCATATATATATATGTATGTATGTATGTATGTATGTATGTATTGTGATATATATAATCATACATGTTATATAAACAATTATACTTTTTGTGTTTAGATTTCTTGTTTTGTAATATATATGCTCGTATATATGTTATGTGTTGAACATTAAGTTCATCCATGATTTATACATCGGGGTAGATATTTTTGTTTATTTTCGACTACTTTGAATCAATGATATATATTGTGATATAAATAAAATTTATGATATATATACTGTGATTTATATTGTACTATCATATGGATACAGTTATATTGAAACTTTTGAAATGTACAACAATCTATTTGAGTATATTTATATTTTATCTATTGGTTAGAATATTTGCAAACATCTAATACGATGTTCTAAGCTAAATTTAAAAATAACCAGGAATCCGCTAGAAAAACCAACAAGTTGTCATGAGACCAATTGTATTTGAGTATATATCAAATATATTTACCAATATATTTGTTATAATACTTAAAAAAAAACTATGGAATATAATACACAATATAAAAAATCAATATGAAAATAAAATCATATTAAATGTCATTTTTTCTCTCCAAATGAAAATGAAAAAAGTTTATATTAAATGCATTTTTTCTCTCCAATTGAAAATGAGAAAAAATCATATTAAATACATTTTTTCCCTCCATAATAAATACATTTTTTCATTATTAAGGAAACTTCAAAAATAGAAAAAAAATATAAATAAATGGAAAAAGACTCGAACGGTCCAAGATTAACACTGAAAAAGTTATTTGCAAAAATTCAAATTTAAAGATATCTATGAAATAAAAACCCAAACATAATTTTTTATGTAAAAATCCCTAAAAAAAACTCACGGAAGAGTTGATGTTGGGCCCAGTAGGCTTTAACCTTTTGGGCCTATTTACCCGCTTCTTATGGTGATGGTCCACAAAACAATGGCCCAGATGAATCTTTGCGGCTGCATCTTGTGCAACACAGATTTCTTTGGTAGAAAAAAAAGTTTCATAAATTTTTAGCCCAAATTCATCCTACGAATTAGCAAAATATAAAATTCATTTATTTATGATTTGACTTTTTTTTTTCTTTTTTAATTTATTTTTTTAAAGATTTGGAACCCTCTAAATAAGTAAATGTCAATTATAACTTGTTAAAATGAGCATAATTCATCCATCTATCAATAAATGTGGTATGTAGTTTTTTTTTTTTTTTTTCAAATATAGAAAAATGAATTAACTTATTTAATGTAGTAAAACATCACAGTTTATTAGTAATAGACATGATAGGCGCTATTAGCATCTATAATTGTCTATCACCGATAAATAGTGACAATTTGATATATTTAAAAATATTTTCAACAGTTTTGTCATTTAAAACAATTACACTATGCTTGAAATTGTCAATTCCTATATTTTTAAGTAGAAGTAATAATAATGATAATAATAATAATAATAATAATTATTATTATTATTAATGATGATAATAATAATAATTATTATTATTATTATTATTATAATTATAAT
>NC_052351.1:0-30753 GCF_009727055.1 Benincasa hispida | reverse complement strand
AACACCAATAGAAAAGGCTTATCAACCCTAGGAGGAACGCCCAAAGGCTGTGAGTGACAAAGTTGATGTTTTTTTTTTTTTTTTTAAATGTTTATGTAGCACATGCTTTACTTAAAAGTTTAGACTTGTGCTAATCTATATGAATGTTTAAAATGATTTCTAAGCAAACCATGTTTTATGACGTTATTAACGCATGTTAGTTATGAACATGATTTAAGTGTTTCAATACTTATATTTTAAGGAGCATGCGTTAGAAGCAATGCTTATTAGAAAATATGTTAAAACATATGATTTATAATGCTATGCTTTCAAAGTATGATTTGCTTCAAAGTATAAGTTTTATGATGAATGTTAGAACTTTATGCTGAAGGACAATGTGGAGGTATCTGGCCAGTAGTACCTAAGGTAAGACAATACTTAGTTATAACCACGTGCATGTAGGTAGAATTGACATTGAGGGATTGAGCAAAAGAGTTCTCTTTCAACTAAGGATTACTAATGTTGATGGATTGAGCAAAATGGTTATCTCTCAATTTAAGATTATGATTAAACTATGTTTTAAACTATATTATGATAAGAGTTTAATTATAAGTTTGCTTGGCAGTTTTCAGTTTTAAAACATGTTGCTCATGATTTATTAGTCACTCACTGAGTGTAACGACCCGACTCCCTAGGACTCGAACTAAGCCGTTACTATACACATGCATGCATAGAATTTAAAATGATACATTTTTATACGAAATAAATGCCAAATAAATAAAGTTAAATAAAATATTTTCATTAAAACTAAATAAAAGTCAAATAGCAGGGTATCCATAAATCATAATTAAAAATTTAATGAGTCTAGAAAACTGTAAAAGTTTGGAAATGAATACTAATCAGTAAGTTTCAAACATGAACACTGAAAGTGGAAAAACATGAAAGAAATCTAAATATCATGAACGGAAGCATAAAACTGGTCCCAGTGGCTCAATGACGGATTTTGCATATCATTCACCAACGCATCCCTACTTTTACCTGAAACATAAACATGAGAAATGATAAGTGTAAAATACTCAGTAAGTAACCCCACTACTGGGGTCAGGCTAGACATCTATATTTCTGGTGGAACATATAAACTGCTCTAGTCCTCCTGGGACATATACATACATGAAAAACTTGTTTCTATTCTACTGTAGTTAAGCATACCCACTACCTCTAATAAGTCCGGTAGGACCCACAACCTCCAGTGAATCCCGAAGGAAACACAATCTCTGGTAAATCCCGAAGGAAACATAATCTCTTACGTACGCATGGTTATGCATACACCTCTTTCGTATACACATAACCCACTTAATGTGTACCTCTTTCGTACACATGGTTATGTATACACCTCTTTCGTATACACATAACCCACTGAATGTGTACCTCTTACGTACACATGGTTCTGCATACACCTCTTTCGTATACACATAACCCACTGAATGTGTACCTCTTTCGTATACCTGGTTAAGTATACACCTAACTCACTAAGTGTGTACCTTTTTCGTACACCTAGTTATATATACACCTCTTTCGTATACACATAACCCATTGAGCGTGCACCTTTTACGTACACCACCAGTACCCTCTAGGTATGTATCACTTTCATACACAACAGTCCTAGTACATCTCTTTCATGTACTAACGCCCTTGGACATGCATCACTTTCATGCAGTCTCATAGTCTGGAAAGAAAAAGATATTGCATCTAACTTCATATTACATATAACATTCACAAAATCATGAGTCCTCTAAAATCTCCTCATCAAGGTCATGTTAATTAACCTCAACATACGTAATTAATCTAGTGTTAATGAATCATCACTTTCATGCACTAAACTATGTAAACAATCAAGTATTCGAGATTTCATAATATATAGTATTGTCTACACATTCTCATAATAAATCGCATAACTATATGAATCAGCAAATGTCGAATCCTCATCTAACTTTAAGACATTTCAGCAGGAGTGCCACTTAACTTATATTTAAGGGTTTTGCTCAATCATCCTTTTAATATAACTCATAAAATTCTAAATCATGCTCATACATTAAAATGCTTCAAACATATTACACATGCTCATATATCTTTTCTAAACAATCCATTAAATCTTAGAACAGTCAAAATTATCCTTGTAACTAGTCTTAAAATCCTAAAAAATAAATCATAAATTTATCACCCGACACAAAGACAATTCCAATAGTAAGATTACTTAGTCGAAATCACACAATTAAATAAAGAAACCAAACATCAATAGCAACTTGAAGCATTCCCCTAATCACATAAACACAACTTTCAAATTCAAAGCAAAAACATCGATTTTTAAATTTTTAGGCTTAATTCCAAAACACCCAATTTACATCAACCTTTGAGTTTTCCAAATAAATTTCAAACATCCATTTACTCACCCTAATAAACCACACAGGTATTCCAAAATCCTCAAGAAACTGCAACAACACTACTTAAATCTTCCCTCGACCAATCAATCTGTCCAAATCCGACTACCAAGACAACAACGGCTGTGAAAACGGACTGGGCTTGCACAGAACCGGCGACGCGACGCAACTCCAGCCGAGCGGACTAACTACGGCTGACCTGGGACCTGCGGCAGTGGCTCGTCAAACAGAAGTGGCTGGCCTTCGAACCCTTGCTCGACGCGAAGAACGGTGGCGTGCAGGCGAGGGGGCGCGAGGGACGACGAACGCTCGCGACTAGAATGACGCGCGAAGACTGGCTCCAGAGCAGGCGGCAAAGCAAACGAGCGGTCGTCGGCTCTGGTCAACGGTGGTGGACGTGCGGTGCGGCTGGGAGAGACGACCGATGCGAGGGCGAGTGAGCAATCGACTGGACGGTCACGAGGTGCAGACGGCGGCGNATTATTATTATTATTATTATAATTATAATGATAATAGTAATTATTATTGTTGTTGTTGTAATTATTATTATTAGTTATGCTTGAAATTTTAGTAGGGGAAATTTCAATTTTCATCCAATTTCTTGAAATTTCTCAAAGTTTTGAAATTTTGATATTTCAATCGAAATTTTGATTTTTTTTTTTTTTCAATTGGAACTAGTTATGTTAGTTCAATATAAGTTTTTTTTTTTCCTCTTTTACCATACAAAATTTTTATTTTCAAAAAACCACGTATCAAATATTTTCCATTGAATTTTCAAATCATTTTACTTCAGACTTGAATTGATGTGAATTCTTAAGTATTTCCATAAACCCCGAACCTTTCCCTACATAGGTATATTCATTAGTATGTTAAGTATGTTAAGCATGAATTAATGTTATGTTTGTAGGGAAGGGCATGAAGATGATTAATGAAGAAAGGAAAAAAAGTTTTAAGTGTTGAAAAATATGGCTCTCGGGTGGTAATTCAAAGGAGCAATGGATGAGGAGAATTGGCTAAATGTGGAAGCCAAGAATGTCCATGCGTTGAGGCATTGGCGTATAGAGCTTGGGTGTGCGGTAGCCAAGATTTGTAGAGGTTATTTGGAGCGGTGATGGGCGCGAGATCATGCCATGAAGATGAGTGTGACTATGAGGTTGCCATGCGCTAAGCATAGGCAATGCGCTGGACAAGCCATGTGAGGTCAGTTGGGTAATGATGTGCAAAGGAAAGTGCGATAGGCGATGGGCATATTGAGGCATTGGCTAAGCATGAGTTGCGAGCAAAGAAGGCCTTATGCTAGACGTTGGGTGCAAGGCAAGGGAGTTATGCGTTGAGGTTGAGCCTTGCTTTAGTTAAGTCAACGCGTTGTTCAAGTAAAGCCCATGACATAGGAAATTGGCACTAGACCAAGTGAAGGGCTAGTTGCGTTGAAGCCATGAATGAGCCAAGGGACATGCGTTGATCGTGCCAAGCAAGGGTGAAGCCATGCATTGATCAAAAGGTGGTTAGTAGTTCAGTCACTAGTTATAATGGACCAGCTGTCGAGCTTAAGGGAGTTAATCCCACTTAGTGGTTGTTTTGATAGCCTGGGATGCTTGAAAACATGCATGGGTTGGTATAAAAGGGGAACTTCAGTTCAAAAGCTCAGTTTAAGCTATTTACTCATGTTATTAAGGTGATTCTAAAACCATCTAAAAGTTTAGTGAGTCTAGCTGATGTCCTAAGGCTACTGGAAGAAATCTCCATAGGAACCGAGCTGAAACTGAAGATTTTGCAAGAAGGTTAGACTCTCGGGTGAATTTGAACCAGAGGTGGAAATTGAAAGATTTTGGCCAAACCATGAGGAATTCTGAGCTCAAATTTTAAGGTAAGCTAGTTAAGAAAATTTTAAATAATTTCGTAGAAGGAAATTTTATGAGTTAAGGCCTAGATAATAAGTTAATCAAGCTTAAATTTAAATCTAAAAAATTTGAACAAGCAGGTAGTTGCTCGGGTTGAACAAGCAGGCTACTCACTAGTCTGACATGTGTGCAAGGACAAGGTTGAGCGTCAGCATGTGTCGAGCTATGTGTTGGGTTGTGTGGGCGTGTGCTAAAGGCTTGGATGCATAGGAGGCAGTGTGTGCATTGATGTGCGGCTAAAGGGGCACCTAGGACATATGATTAGCGCATGAGTGTGTGTGATGGTGATGTGTGCTGGCCGCATAGCAAAAGCTTAAACTTCAAGGAAATTTCTAAGTGTTAAACGCATAGCAAGGTATGCATTATTATGAAAGCATCTTATGGTCTGTCTCTTATACACATCTAGATGTGTATAAGAGACAGATTTTATTCTTTTCCTTATTCCACTTTATATTATTAAATTCCTTTCCTTCCCAAAACATAAATATATATAAATAAACATATATTTCTAAACCCTCCCTTTTTTTTCAATTTAAAATAATTTCTCGACATTAACTTAAAGTTAAATTAATGCGACATAAATCCAAATCTTTCCTTTAAACAAATCTAAATTTTCGAAATTAACAAAATTGTCCTCAAATTTTACGAAATTATAGAATTTGAATTATGAAAAACTTGGGGCACTATAATGAGTTAGTAGCTTACTCGTTTAAATGTTTTCTTCTCCCAGGTAGTGGTCATCTCCCCAGAGGATAACTGCTCTACTGCCCTGCCACTTAAGGATATAGTTGAAGATAAAAGAACTTTTACACAAGAGCACCTATGAGCGGAAGCAGATCTTTCCGATTTCATTGTGACAGAATTTCCACACATACATTCTAATATACAAATATGCATCGAAAACACTAATTATTGGCATGCTATAAAAGATAAATACAAAAGACCGAGAAAACGTACTAGTTGAAGATTTTCTTCACAATAACTTGGTCTCACCGTGAGCGAACTCCTCACACTCTTTCTCATCCAGCAAGCAATCGCCCAGCAACACCACGGTCGTCTACACAATCAGCAGTGCACGAACAATAAGCAACCGGGGAAGACACCACCACTCGAAGCCCTTAGTATTCTCGGAGTGAGAATCCAAAGGGTGGACTTTGATGGAATTGGTAGAGGGGAGGAGGAAAAGAAATCATGTACAACGAACAAGCAAGTGGGAGATAGAAAAGACTATTGTATAGTCGGGTGCTTGATCATTTAGAGCGGGGTATACAATCGTGTAGTAATTGCTAAGCGATCGTCTATCAAAAGCTAAACGATCGTTTAATTACGCTTGGTGCGCTAAGTGATCGTCTAGTAAAGGTAAACAATCGTTTAAGAAATCGTGGGCGATCGTTTAAAAATGTAGGTGTGCAATCGTTTAGTAGATGGGCGTTATCGTGTAGGCTCTCAACAACTAAGTGATACAAGACTTTCACACCGTGAACGAATTAACGTGTCTTTTCCAAAATGAAACTATTTTAATTTTATTCTTCAGTTACTAGAACTGAATTCAACTTCCCACTATCACACAAATTTGGAGAAAACTTCGACCAATTATCTCATAACCGCCCAATTAATAAAATAATGAATATAATCATATTATATTCTTAACCTATAGTTTGGTATCATATATCAACTGTAGTGTTTTCTCCTCTACTTGATATAAATCATATTTATATCTAATTTCCTCCAAAATAATATATCACATACATTTAATCAATCATATCATATATAATTAACCAGTTCAATTATATCATATATAATGTATCGAACTTCTTTTTGTCAATTTGAATATTTTAAACTGACCCAAAAATTGATTCTCAACTTGTATCCAAGCTACCAAGGGGACCTTATGAACCTATGACTCGAAGCTCCAACAGTACATGAATAGCTGACTAAACTCTTTAGCCACGAGATCCACCATCCGTTAACTGCCAGGCATTCCACTAAAGATCGACATTGAACTCTTCTTACCATAGATATATTTCTGTATCCATTGGATATAACCAATAATGAGTACAATAACTCTTCACAGATGCTTGTAAGTACAGTTGGGCCAATTTACCGTTTTGCCCCTTTAGTTACATCTCACTCCTTAAGTACCACTGATCTCTCTAATGAACAATATAACGTAGTCCAGCTATGTGTGAATTCTTCTCGGGCCATGAGAAGGTGTGTGGCGCCACATCGTTCAAGCCCTGAAATCAACCCTTAAGGGAACTATCTATCTACTTGTCCCTGCTTTGAGGAAGGAGTGAATTCCATCTTGTGTAGTTGAGTTCCCAACTCCCAAATCAGACGAATCCCCAAAGTGGTAGGTTTGAGTCGGCGGCCTAGCCACTCGCACTCATGCAAATCAAAGGACCATCCTCAATGGCAGGAGTTCCTAACTCATTCAAGATTGAAGTCATGTTACCTATGGTCATCCTAGTGAAATAAAGTCTCTGTCATGAACGGTGTTATATAACGAGACGTTAACACTTCGTGGTCAGGTCTTATACAAATTCTTTGTATAGAACACCCCTGCTCACATGTCCCCTATATGAATGATCAGGATCAGACCATCTGTGGCAAGTCACAACACTTGTAACTATTCCACAAAGCGGGCCGCATTCGTAGCGTTACTAGGATAAGGTTTCCCTCCTATATCCATATACTACAGACCATTTTGGTTATCACTTAAGACATGATTCACTTGTATGTCACCACATACATGCTTAAGTTACATAAAGACAACTAGAGATTTTAGGTTTATTGGTTTGTGGTACAGCAAATAAAACATTCAGATGAGAAAAATCAAGAATTTGAAGTAAATATTATATATTATACATCACAAGCATTCGTACAAACTGTTTACAAACTATAGAACACGAGACTTTAGGGCATCAACTCCAACAAAAGATAAGTCTAGGTATTTGATAAGTCTAGGTGTTTACCTTGTAATTAATTGTACACATGTATTGCATATTAGAGACTAGTTTTGAGGGTGAAATCCACTGAACCTTACTTCTGTAAATATGTTATGAGGTTGCTTTATTTGTGTTATATTCCGCTAGCTCTGGAATGTTGTTATGTTTTCCCAAGTTAATTAGTCAGTAAGTGTCGCAAAAGGGTTAGTAACTGCTGCCATCACATTCTCTTATAGGTTAAGAGGGTAATCTGGGAAGGGGTGGGACAATTTCTCTCATTTTCTCTCAAGCACTATCTATTTTTAGAGTTTTTTTTCTTCATTCTTTTTTCATTATGTTGTGTTATATTTAATGTTATGCTTTTTACATCCTTCTTATGTTTAATGCTATGGTTTTTTTCTATCCCTATTATGTTAAGTTAGTTTAGTGCTATGATTTTTCATTTTTGTGTCTAATTCATTTTATAAAATCAATTTACCATTATTTTATATGCACATATTTCATATTCTTTAATTTTGTAATTAATTTTCAATATATGATATTATTTTGTAATTATTTTTAATTTCTTTTTTAAATTTATACTCTCGCATCGACATCTACATAAATATTTTACAATATGCATCTAAATGTTGTCTTATTTTATAAAAATGAGGATTAAAAATGATAAATTATAGTCTAATTCAGCCACAATCAAAGTTTCGGTAACTAATTATAACAATTTTCATAAAACTTCTAGAAATTTCCATCCATATCAACATTTTCATAAAATTGAGATTTCGATATTTCATTTGTCATCACCATTGATGTTTCAAACCTTGATGACATTGATGATAATAAATATTATCATTGTGATTAGCATTAGCATTATTATTTAACCCATTGAATGATGTGAGTAAATTGAACAAATCTCAAATTACATGTATGAAATTGGTATTTTAATAAATTATAAACTATAGATCAGGAAGGATGAGTTTGAAGATGGTAAGAAAGGCCATGTCTTGGTTTTAGATTGCGCAGTTCGATACACCATCTCGGAGATGGAATCCCACGACACCAAAGATAATGAAGACGATGATGACTTCCTCGACACGCTCCACGATTTCCCGTCGGAGAATTGCTCCGTCATCGATCAACCTCAACTTTCCACTTCCCCTTCCTCTGATTCTTCACCGCTGCCTGAAATCTCCTCTGAAAATGCCCCCTTCCCTGTCAATTCATTACGCCGTCGCTCCTCTGTTCGCCGCAGAATTGCAGCCGAGATTCCCTCTTCAGATTCCTCTATCAGTTCTCTAACGACTACAATCGACGATTCGGTGAAGACGAACCCCGAAAGGAAAAACCCAGAAATTCACTGGGATTTTAACGACGATGGAAAGAAACTCGAGGGATCCGAATCTTTATCCGTTCAAGTTAACTCGTCGGCAGGTTCGAGTAGCGTAAATGAAGAGAATACTGAGGTGTCGACGGTGACTACCGCGGAGATTAACTCGGACGTCCAATTGGGCATTTCGGAGGTGGAATCCAGCGATTCCTCTTCAAGCATACTTGTGTTGATTGCAGGATTGCTCATCAAGGCAATTGGGGTTCAACTTAGCTTCTTCGTCTACAGTATCTGCTTTCCCTTGTGGTTCTTATATCTTTCTTACACGTTTGTTTTCCATCCTTTTCAAACAATTAAGCTCGGGAGAGCGTATGTGAGAGGAAAGTTGTTTGGGGTTTGGGACCTTGTTACTGCAGTGGTTGGTCGTTTGGTATCTGAACGGTTTAAGGAGCGCAAGTCTCTTTGGAAGGTTGGACTCCGTTGTGTGTGGGGTTTGTTATGGTCGGCTTATGTTTGTATCATTTTGTGTGGTCTTTTGATTTCGGCCCTTATATTTAGTGCGTTTTTTATGAGGTTCTTAGTTCAGGAGCCTATGAAGATGAAGGAAGTATTAAATTTTGACTACACCAAACACAGCCCTGAGGCTTTGATGCCAATCTTGCCTGACTCGAATGATCTTTATGGACATAATTGTAAAGATAATGTCGTAACTGGGAAGACCCAGTATCGGGTTATTCCTCCTCATCATCAATTGCAGGTCATTGTCTCACTAACATTGCCAGAGTCTGAATATAACCGAAATCTTGGGGTCTTTCAGGTATGTCTTTTGTTAAAGGAGTATGCATTTTTAGTTATGACAAGTATAACTTAACTTTCTGATTGTTGGTATGTTCAGGCATTGATCTTCATGGAAGTTGAATGATATTATTTTCTCAGAACCAGGAACGGAACTTAAATATAAGCATAACATTACTCGGACGAATAAGATTGGAAATGAGAACCCAATTCCCTTTTTATCTGCAATGTAACACTCGAGTGTCGTGGACGAGGAGTTTTCAGTTTTCAGTTGAAGAAACTATTAAGAAAGCATGCTTCTGAGATGAGAATCAATCATTTTGTCTAAGCCTCAACGATTAATTTGGATGGATAGAGGATGGTATAGGAATAGTAGCCTAATATTTAACGAAATAGGAGCTTCCAAGAACTTTGTTTATACATCTATATTGTTAATCGTGTCTATTGGTTCTTTTCTGCTTCATTGTTTCATGAATTAATTTATGAATGGAAGTGAAGAAGAGAAGGCCTCATTAAAAATAAGTTCAAAGCAGAGGACTCCCTGCAATAAAATAAAGCTAATATGGTAGTGGTCCAGTTGCCTGAGCATAAGAAACAACAGAACAATAAAGAAAAACTAATTAAAAAAGTTACTAACTATTAACGAATGATTAGACTGGGTTGGTGAGGGCTTACAGAATCTTGCTTAGGATCTAATAGCTGCACATGTACGTCTATATATTGTTAAATTTTGTTAGTGTTTGATTTTAATTTGTCTGAAAATTCTATTTTTAGTCATCTTTACCATCAATGGATGTAGATACTCTCGCTTAAGTATGTTTGGGTAATGTGTATCATGTGAATCCTTGTGAGATATTTGATGGTTATGTTGCAGGTAAGAGTAGATTTTCTTTCTGTCAGTGGTAACATTCTTGCAAGCTCAAGCCATCCATGCATGTTACAGTTTAAAAGTGAGCCCATCCGCCTTTTACTGACCATCCTGAAGCTAGCACCTCTTGTTACTGGCTATATATCTGAGTCTCAGACTCTGAATATTAAGCTTAAAGGTTTCACCGAAGGAAACATACCAACAGCCTGTCTGCGTGTTACAATTGAACAGCGAGCAGAGTTCGATCCTGGGGCTGGTATACCTGAAATATACAATGCATCTGTAATTCTTGAATCCGAACTTCCCCTTTTTAAAAGGATTATATGGTACTGGAGGAAGACTATCTATGTGTGGATTAGTATGACATCATTTATGATGCAGTTGCTTTTTATACTCGTCTGTTGCAGACCAATAATCCTTCCTAGAATGAGGAGAAGGAATGGATATGGCTAATGCAAGCTCCACGAGCAACGTCATCTTGGCACAAGATTAGATCGAAACAAGGTCTCTTCAGACGTCTGATCGAAATGTTCAATCAATAAGAATTTTGTTGCTGGTGTATAAAACCAACACCACCAACATTGTTGGTTGCTCTAAGACCATATGATAAATATTTAGTATGACCAAATTCTTTAATTAATTAATTAATTATTTTTGCGTTGGCTTGTCTGTTCTTGGTTTGAAGCACGCGGGGATGGTGAGAAAAGAGCAGATCATATTTATGTCTGTACAGTTTTAGAAACTATTTCAACTCAGCATGAAAAATCTGAAGAGCAAAGTCTTGTGGTAACCTGAATTAGAATGAATTTCTCTTGACTGGTCTTTTCATTGTGCGTGCGATTTTATCAGGGCTTCACTGATGTGATCGTAAAAACACTCCCCCTCGTAAGAATCATGGAGGGATGAAAATCTAGGCACTATTGCCAAAGAAGGAAGTCCAAGGAGAGATCATGACACCCACCTGCTTGCAATGTCTTATTAAGTGCTTAAAGAAATATATCTTTTAAGTGCATAAAAAGTATTTTTTGAACACTTGAAAAGTCATTTTAAAACAAATCTTTCATTTAGAAGTTACAAAAAGTCGAAAATTTTTTAGTTTGGAATATTTTATTTGTCTTCATCAGATAATAAGTTCAAGGGGTGTCTTAACGAGTTTTGAAGAATGAGAATGAGACACTTTTAGTGATCTCTCGTAGAGGTAGCGATAGACCTGAAGTTGCTCCTAAAATAGGTTGTATTATGTATATGCATAACCCTTTGAACTGTTTATAAACTATAGCAGGCCCCAAACTTCTGGCTGGATCCATGGATGCTCTTGTTATTGGCCTAAAAAATAGGCTACCTGATTACGTAGGTGGAATATAGAGCTTGTTCATCTTAACTGGTTTGCAGGATGAGAGGATTAGTTAAGAGATATAAAAGTCATGTATAATGTTGGTTTGAATATTCGTTGTTCAACTTCTTATCTTTAAGACCATCACCTATTAGTACTGCCAAATAGTTTTCTTTTAGTTAAGTTCTACTTCTGAAATTGTTAGAAGATATTAAAATGTAATGCCCTAGGATCATCACATTGAGAGGCACAGTAGCACTGGAAGCAAGCTCACCAATATTTAAGGTAAAGGTAGGTAAACTAGTTAATGCTCACAGATAATCTGGACTCCTAGTTGTTTCGACCGAGATCAAAATAGAAAGTTTGATCCAACCAAATTCTAATGGGAGTGTGAACTTAGAATTAGAGTACATTGTGAGGAAGCTCGACTCGATCTTCCTTCTTAGAACTTGAAAGTCTAATCCCTCAAACCCACTTTTGTTGTTAAAAAAAATAGTCACCAAGTTAACTACCCTAATATCAATTTTCTGTTAAACACATGAATAGTAGTTATTGAACTATTTTTCAAAAGATAGAGACTAAATTATTTGATATTTAAATTTAGGGACTAAATAAAAAACTAATTTAGAGACTAAAAGTGTATTTAAAAAATAAAAACCACCTCAATTCAAACAATTTGGAGAGCTATAATTGCATCATTTCGATTTTGGTTTTACATTTTTGAAAATTATGTTTATTTTTTCACAATTTCTTAATAATGTTCTTCATCTTTTTTTAGAGTAACATTTGAATTTTTAGTCAATTTTTAAAATACATAAGCAAGTTTTTACAATATTAGACCTCGTTTGAAAATTATTTCGTATTTGGTTTTTTAAATTCAAGCTTGAAAACTCCACTTCTATCTATTTGTTTCTTTATTTTGTTATCTATTTTGTAGGAGTGACCTTAAAATCCAAGCCAAATTTTGAAGACTAAAAGAAATTAATTGTTATTTTTAGAATTTTACTAAGAATTCAAATATTTACTTAAGAATGATGAAAACCATGATAAACAAAATTAAGAAATAGTGAAAAAACTAACTCAAGTTTCAATACCCACAAACTAAAAACCATTTTTTTTAAAAAAAATTAAGCTTATCAACATCACTTCCAATTATAGATATCTCTGTTTCGTTACCTACTTACTACAAATGTTTTCAAAATATAAGGTAAGTTTTGAAAACTATATATAAAAACATTTTACGTTATCAGAATTTGGCAAGCAATTCAAAACTTTCCATAACAAGAGCAAAATGGAACGCCAGGTGATTACGAAAAGGAAGTTGAATGTTTGACTTGGATCCATTTACTTGTCTTCCTCGATTCCTGATTTGATTAGTTATTTATCTTTTATGTAAACAGAAGTAAAGTTATGCATTGACGAACAGGATTCATGTGAACTGGCAGGCAGTCATCAAGAAGTTTGGACTTATCCTTAATTCCTTATCCATATTGTGCCTTATTCTTAGTTTTACTCGTGATTCCTGACATCAATCTACTTCATCTCCATATTTTTGGATAAACTAAAACCAAAACTACAGCGATTTGAGTCATCTGCTTAAACTTTAAGCAATACAAGAAAGAAAAGAAAAATGCCCTTAATTTGCTATAACCCCACTTCGAAAAATTTCAACTTTATGAAAGTGAGAAAAAACAAAAGCTCTTCAAGATGAACCACTGCGACTTTGTCCTTTGAGGAAAGAAGCACTTTTAGTGATCTCTCTTAGAGGCTTGTCTGTGAACCTGATGGTATTGTAAACCAAAGCACCTGAAATTGCCCCAAAAATTGGAGCTACAATGTATATCCATAACCCTTTGAACTGCCTTGATACTATGGCAGGTCCCAAGCTTCTGGCTGGATTCATGGATGCTCCTGTAATTGGCCTGAAGAAACAGGATATTTTATTAATTTTCATCTTAGATTCATGCTCTTGCAAGCTAAAAAGATTGGTTTGAGTTTTGAATTTTCTTTGTTCAAGTTCAACAACTTTTATTATAAACAATATCTCTTGATAATATCGCCAAAATTTTGTTTTCTAGTTTGAAAATGATATTAAAATTTAATACCCTGCAAACATCACGTTGAGAAGAACAGTAGCACCAACAGCAAGTCCAGCAAGTTCACCAATCTAAATAAGGATCAATAAACATAAATTGATTAATAGAATAAACCAAATTCAAGTGCAATTTAGAGTTGAAGCATAAAAGTTGTTGAACTAACAGCTCTATTATCAGTGGCAACACCAGACACTACAAACATTAGGTAAAATGTGATGATGAATTCAATCACAAAGGTTTGCAAATATGAATCACTTGGAAGAGTCCCTGAAAAATGGTCTTGGTGTCCATTAAATATTAGCCTAAGTGTTCCAGCTGCCAATGTTGATCCAAGAACTTGAGCTATCACATAAGCTGGCACCTGCAATAAAATTTGAATTGTTTTGGAATCAGAGTCAAATCAGTACAACCCCATTTGTCTTATGTGATTAGAATCGTTAATTAATGAAAAAAATCAGGTTTGGAGAAAAAAGGGGGGGCTCTGTAACAAGCACAAGAGTCTAACAACCTAACCAAACTTGGAATTCTCACCAAAAATGGAAAAAGCTTTGGCCTTTCTTGTTTTAGAGGTTAATTGAATCTTGGGGTTCAAGAATTTTATCAAACCAAAGAAGATCGGACCATCTTGAAGCAAGAAAAAAAATGGATATTAGCATGAGTAGTTGGTTTGGCTTACCTGTTTCCATGGAAATCTCTTGGTAGTGGCAAAGGCTATGGTAACAGCAGGGTTGAAATGAGCACCAGAGATATGACCAACAGAATAAACCATCACCATTACAACCAAACCCCAAACAATTGAAATCCCTGGGAAAGTGATGACTTTGTCTTTGCTCAAATTCACAACCACTGATGCCCCACCAGCAAATATCAAGAAATATGTCCCCACAATCTCTGCAATCAACTATTTCCACACCCAAAAAAAAAAAAAAAAAAAAAAATCAATTAGTCATTCAATCACATAATCAAACCCTGTAAATGGGTTCTTTTGGCATAATCTGTAATGGATCATTGTAACACTTGATTTCAAGAATTTTTTTTTTCAGAGATAGAAACAGGGGAAGACCTTTTGAATGAAAGGTACAGAGAGCCAATCAGCTGCTACTTCTCTGCTGGTCACAGCTGTGGATTCATCTTTGATGTTCAAAGAAACAGTGTGGTGACCGTTGATTGATCCTGAAATCTCAGCCATGAATATGATTTGAGTGAAGGAAGAAGCAAGCAGAGAAGGAAAAAGGGGAAGAAAAGAGCTTAGCTAAGACAGTGTCGGATTTTGTTGAAATTGGTTAGAGTTATTGGTGTTTGTCTCAAAGAATTGTGCCAAAACCCAGATGAATAGATGCAATTTATAGAGACCCGGAAGGCTGAAATAGGAAGAGAAAGAGAAGAAAAGTGAGGATTGACCAATTTACATTTGTTTTGTAATGGTTATAAGGATTACTTTATTATAAAATAGTAAGCACTTTGACGTTGTAGATATCGTTGAAAATGGTGATGTAATAAGAAGAAGATGGGAAGGAAGAGAGAGAGAGAGAGCGATTTGAAATCTATCATTGAAGGCCGATTCAACTACCCACCGGACATACAGAGAAGGATATGAATGCATCTTTTTTGTTGGGAAAAAGTTCTTACCAGTTTTCTTTTTATCCCATTTTAGTTTCAAACAACTCAATATTTTCTAATTTTGAGGATTTATTTTATTATCATGTAGGTTTGGTAAGACACAAATAACTCAGTAGCTTGAAGTTACCCAAAAAGATATATAAACAATTGAGTTTTTGAGTTGGATTTATTCAGCCAAAAGAAGAAGAAAAGGAAAATGGTGGTATCTGAATCTTGAGATAGTTTAGAATAATTGCTCTGATTTGAGTGAATTATATTAAAAGATGATATAATATTAAATTTAGGGTAACTGTAATCGGTAGCATTCTCAAGCATAATAACCAAGTGTGGGACAACATTTTAAAAAATTTGCAAATATGGCAAAGTCTATCTATCGTTAATAGACTCTTAACAGCGATATAGTCTATTATTGATAGACTTCTACTAGCAATATGTTTTAATTTTATCTTCTCTCCATAGTATAAATTTTTGTGTGATTTAATATGGTATTAAAGCAGATAGTCTAAAAATCTAAAATTTATAGTATTAAACTTTTATCAACATGTTGATTATTCCTTTGATATTTCTATATTTAGGCCACGTTTATCAATCCGTAATGAAAATTAGTGTAATCAAAATAAAATTTCATTGGTAGATTAATTGTAATAAGCTTGAATCGCAAACATAATTGATCGTATTTACTTAGAATTATGAATCTATCACATTTTACTGTTACCGTTATCGTTACCATTACTCCTTAACCCTAATGATCATGGTGAAGGTAAAGGTAACAATAAATGTGGCAGATTCATAATTTTTATACTGTTACAGTAACAATATCTGTAATAGTAACGATAACGACATCGGTAAAGATAGTGGGTCTCACGTAATTTTGTGACCCACTTTTCAGATTACCATTGATGAATTACGTTTCACTTGGGATAAACGTGGTCTTAATTCTATTATATCATATAAATTACATTACACACACAAAAAAAGTAACAAAATGCCATTAATATAAATATAGTATAAATAATATCATTTTAATTTAAATATTTATATTTTTTTGTTTAATTGCAATTGATGACGTTTTTAGTAATAATAACCAAGTCTAGGAGTAAGTTCAAGAATAATGTAGTTTTTGAAAATAATGACAAAATTAAGGTACTTGGGAAATTTTTTCTAAAAATAAAGTGGTTGAAGAAACAAATTTTAGAAATAAGGTTAAAGACCAATCTATTGGCAAAAAGAGGATAGTGGTGGTGTTGAATCAAAGATAAGAGATTAACTTGAAAGATGAGAGACTACCCTAATTTTGTCATTTCTTTCCTTTCAACTCTATTTCTATCAATAAATATTAAAATAACATTATTTTTTAAAGAAATTCACCAAGTCTATAACAATATTTTTAAAAAATTGTAAATATAGTAAAGTTTATCAATGATAGATTTCTATTGCTGATAGTCTCTTTCCTACGATATGATCTATCACTGATAAACTTCTACCAGCGATATGATCTATCACTGATAGACTATCTAAATTTGCCATATTTGTAATTTTTCTTACATTATACCATATCTGCTAATACTTTGGGCTTGGTTGCTATATTTGCAAATGACCCTATTTTTTTTTTCCTAGAAATATCTATTAACATTGACATTTTATCAATATTTTTAGCAAAATTTCAATAAAATTGAAACATCTAACATTTTTATCGACAATGACATTTTAAAATCTGAGTGAATTCTAAGAACTGTTCATTTATTTTTTAAACATATTTTTGTTGTGAACTTGAGTAGTACAACGGGAACACAGATACCAATAAAATCTAGTATTAAAATAAATATAATATAATATTAAAATAAATAAATTAAACAAAAATATATAAATAAACAAAATAAAATAAATTAGCAAAATACAAAATAAGAAATTTCTCTAAATTCTCCACTTTCTCCAATTTTCATGGAATTTGCCCAATGTGTGTCTTCCAAAACCCACCAAATACCACTATTTATAGGCAATTAGTAGAAGGTGGATTACATGGACACTAATAATGTATAATGTTGAGACAAATAGACAACACTTTAGGAAATAGGGGTATGACACATGGTTAATGGGCATTAAGCATGGGCACCTAATGAGCATATATTATCATAATATTTATAATACTCCCTCTTAGATGTTCATTATATATATGAAATATGCCTCGTTAAAACCTTACTAGGAAACCCAATGGAAAAAAATCCCAATGAAAGGAAAACGGTACATATTTCATATAATTTATACTCCTAAAAAGTATATTTACTCCCCCATGGAAACATCACTTGAGATCTCTGAGTCGCCGCATTCTAATGTTATGCCCCAGTTTTTCAAAGATTGCGGTAGGTAATGCCCTCTGTAAATAAGTCTATTAGGTTATCTTTCGGACAAATTTGTTGTACAATGATATCATTATTTTCTTCAAGATCATGAGTGTAGAAAATCTTTGGTGAAATATGTTTTGTTCTATCTCTTTTAATATATCCTTCTTTGATTTGAGATATGCATGTTGTGTTGTTTTCGTATAATATTATTGGAAGATTTTTATTAGAAGATAAACCACATTTTCACGAATGTGCTGAGTTATTGATCTTAGCCATACACATTCTCGACTAGTCTTGTGAATTGCTAGAATTTTAGCATGATTTGAGGAAGTAGCCGTTATGGTCTATTTCACTGACCGCCACGATACAACAGTTTCTCCATATGTGAATAGATAACCTGTTTGAGATCTAGCTTTGAGTGGATCAGATAAATATCCAAAATCTGCATAACCAACTAGATCAAAATTTGATTTATTTGAATAAAACAAACCCATATCAATCATTCCTTGGAGATAATGCCAAATGCTCAATTTGCAAACCAAGATAAAATTTGTTATATCGAGATCTTTCATCTCAAATTCTTTCTTATGATATTCTATTGCCTTTGAAAACTCTTCAGGAGTTCCAATTGTATTTAAATCATCAACATATACAGTTATAATAGTAAATACTGACTGTAATTTCTTTATAAAAACACATGAGCACATTGGATTGTTTTGATATCCTTCTTTCAACAAATATCCACTCAGGTGACTGTACCACATTCCTGATTGTTTCAATCCATATAATGATCTCTATAACTTTATTGAATACAATCATCGAGAATTTAATTTATATGTTTTAGATACCTTAAAACTTTATGGGTTTCTCATATAAATATCATTATCAAGAGATCCATATAAATATGTTGTGATTACATCCATAAGATATATGTCCAGATTTTCATACACAGTCAGACTAATTAAATATTTTAGTGTAATTGCATCCACCACTGGAGAATATGTCTCCTTATAATCAATACCAGGTCTTTGTGAGAAACCTTGTGTAACTAGTCTTGCTTTATATCTTGTAACTACGTTATTTTCATTTATTTTTCTCACAAATATCTATTTGTACCCCATAGGTTTGACATCTTTTGGTGTTTGGACTATTGGTCTAAAAACCTAATGTTTAGAAAGTGAGTTTAATTCTGCCCGATTGCTTCTTTCCACTGAAGCCAATCTTATTCTATGTCGACATTCTTCAATAAATTTTGGTTAAGGATCCTCAATTTCAGATATAATATCAAGAGCAACACTATATGCAAAAATGTTGTCAATAACTACATTAGTTCGATTCTATCTTTTTTCTGTCATGACATAGTTGATTGAAATCTCATTATTATCTTTAAGTATTTCACCTTCCTCACTAGTCATGTCAAGGATTTCATCATGGATATTTATATCCTCAATCAAGTCTTTTTTACTATTAATTATTTTTCTTTTTTGAGGAATTTTATCTTTGGAACTCGCTGGTCTACCACACTTCTGACGTGTTCTAGACTCATTAGTGACAGCTTGCTGTGTTGGGATATCAATTTTTGATGAAACATTTCAAGCTGGTATATGTGACTTAGTTACTTTCTTTGCATCTATAAATGCATCTAGTAACTGATTTGTTATATTTTGCAAATAAATTATCTTTTGAACTTCAAGTTTACATTGATCTGTACGGGGATCTAAATGAGACAATAATGATGCATTCCATGTAATTTCTTTTTCCAACTTAATTCCTCCTCCTAGGGTTGGAAAATTTGTCTAATTAAAATGACAATAAGAAAATCCTGCAGTAAATACATCATCCATCAAGGGTTTAAGATATTTAATAATTGATGTGGAATCATATCCAATATATATTCCTAACCTCTTTGAGAACCCATCTTAGTACGTTGTGGTGGAGCAATTGGAACATATACTGCACATAAAAAAAATTCTCATATGGAAAATATTTGGCTTATGCTCATAAGCTAATTGTAATGGCGAATACTTATGATAAGATACTAGCCTAATGCGTACAAGTAATGCTGCATGCATAATAGCATGTCCCCATACAAATGAAGGAAGCTTAGCTTTCATAAGCATTGGTCTAGCAATTAACTGCAAATATTTTATGAATGATTATGCTAAACCATTTTGTGTATGAACTGTTAGACTTAGCATGCAATTAATAGAAGAAATCAGGATCATTAAGCACTCTAATTCATCAATTTTAGCAACTACGACAACATGTACATAAGATAAAAAAAGGGTTTCAGAAGTTACCCTTGAAGAACTTCTTCAATCCACGAAATTAGCTTGAATCTCCACTCCAAATGGTTGTAGACCACCACTTGATCTTCCTTACTATTCTCTTGGATCTTAGATTGGATTGTGGGATCCAAAATGAGTTGTTAATTGAAGAGAATTTTGAGGAGAATGACTAGTTCTTCTTCAATGTTGAAGAACACTTCTTCAACAATGAAAAACCAGAAAAATTTTACTTGTATGGATAGAATCTCAGTTCAACCACACTGGTTTTGTTCACCTCTTCTATGCAATCAGCTTGCATAAGAAACAGACAATTCCTACTTAAACATTTTAGTGGATTTGAGTGGAATGGTGAGTTTGAAAGTGGTAGAAACCCACTAAAATTGGATTTTACCAATTTTAATTTGAATTTCAAAAAATTTCCTTTAGTCTAGAAAATAAAATTAAAATAAAATTGAATTTGAAAAAAACTATTTTCACAAAATTCAAAATTCTAATTTTAAATAAAATTAATTCAAATAATTAATTTTAAATCAAAATTTATTTATTTAATTAAATAATTTAATTAATTAAAATAATTTAATATCCAATATCAAATCAATAAAACACCATTCCACTATCATGAATCCCTATTCATGTAAATCAAATTTAAATATGATCTAATTCTCCAATTTCGTTTAATTTGATAATTAAACGTGTAATTATATCGTATATAATTATTGATTCCTTTTATTCGAATTTGAACGTTTCAAATTCTCTCATCACACTATTCTAAGGTTTAATCCATTTGTGAGCTAGTAAGTGACCTAATGGACCTACATATCATGAGCTTTAACGATCTAAGATTAACCAGCTAAATTTTTTAACCCGAATTAACCAACATTCGTTAACTACCGGGTCACTCCACTAAAAGCCAGTAGTTGCACTCCTCTCGCTGTAGATATATTTTTGTCAAGTTTATTTAACCATAATCAGTAAGTCGAGCCTTCACAGGTTGTTCATAATAACAATTGGGTTAAATGCTGTTTTACCCCTGAAATTACATCTTACTCCTTTAGCCCTACTGATCATCTAATGAACAATTGGTTTATGATCCAATCACTAAACCGAACCTTCTCGGGCCATTGAGAGGGTGGGGCCCTTGTTCAAGACCTGGAATCAGTACTTAAGAGAACAACCTCTCTACTAATCCTAAAAGTGGGTAGGAGTGAATTCTGTCTTACACCCTATGTCCCCAGCTATCTATTCAGTCTTACCCCTGAAATGGGAGGCTTATTAAGCCGACGCTATTGAGCTAACCCTCACCTATGCAAATCTAAGGATAATCCCGAAGTTCATAGTTAGCTCAGGATCAAAGTCGAATTACCCAAGTCATCGTTTTGAAATAGTCAGTTTTAAACAGTAAACAACATTATAAAATAAGAGTGACTTATTTCTTGATTTGGTCTTATACAAACTTTTTGCATAGGATGCCTCCACTCGCATATCTCCATATGAATGATTCAGGATCACATCGTTTGTACTGAATACAAAGTGGGCCGCATCCGATAGTGTTATCAGAATAAGGTACCCAACCTTATTCGTATAATATAAACCGTTTTGGCTATTTACTCAAACTCGATCCATCTTTATGTCTCCACATAAAGTCCAAATATTCATATAATAGTCATGGATCTTAGTTTATTGGATTCAAGTTTTAGTGCAATTTGCATATTCAATAAAATGAACCTCAATAATTTCATATATAATATGTTTATATTTACAAACTGCGAGTTTTAGGACATAAAACCCAACAAACTCCCACTTGGACTAAAACTCCAGTGGATTTATATATATACAAATATACAATGTTGAGTATGAGAGAATAAATACAATAACTAGGGCATCAGATACCCAATAATTCTCCCACTTGCCCTAGATTTATCTATCTCATAGTCCTAGACCTATTAGGTGACCCTCGAACACTTTAGCCGGGAAAGCCTTTGTAAATGGACCAGCTAAGTTGTCTTCTAAGGCTATCTGTGTGATGATCACGTCTCCTTGGTGTACTATCTCCCTGATGAGATGGTAATTGCGCTCAATGTGTTTTTCGCGCTTATGGCTTCATGGTTCTCTGGAATTTACAACTACTCCACTGTTATCACAATAGAGGGTGATTGGCAGGTGCATATTTGGAACCACTTCCAGATCGATCAATAACATTCTAAGCCATATTGCTTCCTTCACTGCTTCAAGTGCAGCTACGTACTCTGCTTCTATGGTGGAGTCAGCAATACAACTTTGCTTTATCCTTTTCCATACTATAGCTCCTCCATTCAGAGTGGATACTAACCCCGAAATTGATTTCCTTGAATCCACATTGGTCTGGAAATTAGAATTAGTGTATCAAAAAAGGAATAGATCCTTAACACCCTACACGAGCATATAGTCCCTCGTTCTCCGAAGATACTTGAGAATGTTTTTAACGGAAGTTCAATGATCATATCTAGGTTTGGACTGATATCTGCTGACAATTTCAATTTCATAGCATATGTCGGGGCGTGTACACAACATGTCATACATCAAACTTCCAACTGATGATGCATAGGGAATTCGTTTCATAATCTCAACTTCTTGAAGTGTCTAAGGACATTGTTCCTTAGACAAATGAATTCCATGCCTGACAGGTAACATTCCTTTCTTAAAATTTTGCATTTTATATCTTGACAGCATCTTGTCTATATAAGATGCTCGAGACAATGCTAGCGTTTTGTTCTTGCGATTCCGAACTATTTGAATCCCAAGAACATACCGCGCTTCTCCCAAATCTTTCATTTGGAATTGTGTAGCTAGCCATCTTTTAACATCAGCAAGAAATTATACTTCATTTCCAATGAGTAGAATATCATCAACGTGTAGAACTAGAAAAACTACAGTTTTGTTGACAATCTCTTTATAAACGCAAGATTTGTCAACGTTCTATTCAAAGCCATAAGATTTTATCGCAGTGTCAAATTTCATATTCCAAGATCGAGGCACTTGTTTTAACCCATAAAATAGATCTCTTAAGCTTGCAAACTTTTTGCTCTTGACCGTATTCAATAAGCCCCTCTAGTTGAGACATATAGATACTCTCTTCAAGATAGCCATTCAGAAAAGTTGTCTTGATATCCATTTTCTATATTTCATAATAATAAAAAGCAACAATGGAGAAGAGTATTGTAATAGACTTGATCATGGCAATCAGAGAGAAGGTTTCTTCATACTCCACCCCCTCTATTTGGGTATACCCTTTTGCCACGAGTTTTGCCACGAGTCTAGCTTTGTAGGTCTGTATCTTACCAGCTTGGTCTTGTTTTCTCTTGTAGACCCATTTGCAACCAATAGGTTTTACCCCTTTCTGGTTGATCTACAAGTTCCCATATTGAATTGAAGTACATTGACTCCATTTCGAGGTCCATGGATTTTATCCATTGGTCCCTATCCACATCTTCCATTGCTTGTTTAAAAGTTAATGGACCCTCTAAGCCATCATCAGGTTGACGACCTGAGTTTTCGTTAAACCCATGTATCGGCCAGCCTGTTGAACAACTCTTCCACTACGTCAAGGCACTCTCAACTCTTGAGAAGGATGTGAAGTAACAGTTTCATCAACAACTCTTATTGAAGGACCAGGATGTGAAGGTACAGTTTCATCATAGAAATAACCATCTTTTGTCTTTTTAGGATAACCTACGTATAGGCATATTTTCGAACGACGTTCCAATTTTTTTGGGTTTTGCACTAGTACATGTGCTGGACATCCCCAAATCTTGAAGTGACAAAAACTACCTTTACATCTTCTCCATAACTCGTAAGGTGTTTCTGAAACACTTTTCGAGAGAACCATATTCAAAATATACACAACAGTCTCTGCTGCATGTCCCAAAAAAAAAAACTAGGTAACTGAGCATAACTCATCATTGAACGAACCATGTCTAACAAGGTTCTATTTCTCCTTTATGCTATACCATTCTGTTGGGGTGTACTAGGTGTTATGAGTTGAGACTGAATTTTATGTTCTATCAAATAGTCATGAAATTCTAAATCCATATACTCACCACCTTGATCTGATCGAAGTATTTTAATCTTTTTACTTAATTGGTTCTCAACCTCTGCCTTATATTCCCTGAAATTTTCAAGTGTTTCGAACTTATGATACATTAGGTAAATATAGCCATATCTTGAATAATCATCTACGAAACTGATGAAATATTCATACCCTCATCGCGCTTTAATATTCAACAGACCGCAAAGGTCTAGATGTACCAGTTTTAAGGGTTCTTTGGCTCTAGGACCTTTTCTCGTAAAAGATCTTTTGGTCATTTTACCCTCAAGACAAGATTCACATCGTGGTAAAGAGTTGTCTTCTAACTGATTTAGGAGTCCACTCTTAACCAACCTCCCAATCTTATTGAGATTAATGTGACCCAGTTTTAAGTGCTAAAGATAGGCATTAGGAGAAATTTTGTGTTTTTTAGTTTGAGTCTTAGTGGTTTTAAACATATTTATATTCAAAATAGCTTTTACCTCAACCGATTTTAACACATATAAGTTATTTTCTAGTTTTGCAGAACATTTTTTAATACCTTTTGAAATAATGAACACTTCATTATATTCAAAAGCTACCGAGAAGCAGTCAAATACTCATTCACTTAAGCAAGACAATCTTGATTAAATAATATCTCCAGAATAACTCTTTTTCCTATAGTCATTTAGTTACTATTTTTGGTCAAGAACTTACTAACACTTAGTAATTCTCGTAAGTGTAATCCTCTATTTTTAGACCTCAGAAGTTGGTCCCAACGATGCTACTGAATTGAAGAGTCAAAGTTGGGAATCAACCTAAGAAATCCTATCCATTTCTGGAGTTTGAGTTGTTCCGAATCCCATGTTACAACCCTCCGAGGGCATAGCCGCCATAAAACTACTAGCGTATGGCGCCTACCGTCGACAAGCAAGCGCAACATAGGAATCTCACTGTCCAAACTAATGGAAGAGGCCACAGGACATGTTGACACACATCCTTCATCCACATACTATGAACTATTTCCCCTATTTACCTTGCTATTGAACCATGCAAACACTTTCTCAATTGAGGTCACTCCCAGGGTGACACAAAGGCGAGCATGAATCTCACAATGTGAATTCTTAGAGATGTGAGAGCTAAGAACAACATATCGTATATGTTATTAATCTCCCACTAAATTGTTCTATTTGTTTTTAGGTAAACAATTGGTTAGGTATATTTCGGCTAATAAAACAACTTAAGTCTAGGTGATTATCCAAGTATGATGTTTATATTTGGATTTTAACCTACGATGTCTAGGTGATAAACTAATTTTAAAACCTCACATCGCTCACGCATGCTCATAAAACTAGGTTAACAATGCTCAATTATTTGGTTATAATCCTAAGGTACCAGGTATTCCGTAAACCATCAACTTAAATACCTCTAGTATTAGACAAGATTATGATCGGTTGAGTTTCTAACCAAATTTTACGAGATAACGACCTATTTTAACTATTAAAATAAGTTATTTTTTTGTTAACCGTAGGTGAGCATGCATCTTATCTTTGTTATGGATTTTAAATGTCTAATCCAATTTTTATAACACTCATAAAACAATAGATATGTTGATCATCCATAACATACATCAAGCATTTCGGGATTTAATATAACACTTTATATTAAATACTTGAAATCCTAATCATGCATACTATATATTATAACTTTTTATAGCATACTTTCAATGCATGTTTCATACTTCTATGGTGGAATTTTAAATCTACATGGCATACAACATGCACATACAAGATTTATTTAATTATAACATACATTCAAAATGCATAAATAATTACACACATACTGAAATGGACCGGTTTTGACATTCCAAGAAAGCAAAAGGCATAAATTATTACAAAAATAATTAAAAAATCCTTCAAAGTGCTTATGGACTTCCCGATTCGACTCGAACCAACCTGAACCAGATCTCCAAAGCTTCAAAATAGGTTGAACCAACCAAAAAGGAGTTGAACTAAACCTCCTTGACCTGAACTGGTTGAATCGGTTCACTTGAACCATTAGTCGGGTCATGCACGTTCTCTCTGGGCTAGGATGAACAGAAGCATTGCAACGCCGCAGGCTTGTTCCTTCTCATCTGGGTAATTTGATGAGCAGTGTTACAACACTTTATGGATAGTGTTGCAACGCTACTTGGCAGTAGCTCCAAACTTGAATTTCTACAGCTGACCTTTCTTGCTTGTTTCTTCAATTACAACCTAATTGCAACTCTATTGACTCTAACAAATTTATGAACTCTTAATCACACATTAAGACTCATAAACAAAGAGTCAATTACAACAATTAATAATTAATTGAAGAGAATTTAAATGCCAAATATGAAATTATCCATATCAGCCACCATTTTCATACAACCTATGAAAATCACCCACCAAGCTAAAATTATCACGAATTGAGTGCTTAAATCATGCTCTGATACCAATTTTTGCTCTTAGCATGCAATTAGCAGAAGAAATCAAGATCATTAAGCACTCTAATTCATCAATTTTAGCAACTAAGACAACATGCTCATAAGATAAAAAGAGGGTTTCAGAAGTTAACTTTGAAGAACTTCTTCAATCCATGAAATTAACTTAAATCTCCACTCCATATGGTTGTAGACCATCACTTGATCTTCCCCACTATTCTTTTGGGCCTTAGATTGGATTGTGAGATCCAAAATGATTTGTTAATTGAAGAGAATTTTGAGAATGGCTGGTTCTTCTTCAATGTTGAAGAACACTTCTTCAACAATGAAAAACCAGAAAAATTCTACTTGCATGGATAGAATCTTAGCTCAACCACATTGGTTTTGTTCACCTCTTCCATGCAATCAGCTTGCATAAAAAATGGACAACTTCTACCTAAACATTTTAATGGATCTAGTTTGAAAGCGGAAAAACCCCACTAAAATTGAAAATTTTCAATTTTCATTTGAATTTAAAAAAAAAATATTTTTTTTAAAAAACAATTTCCTTTAATCTTAATTTTCAGAAAATAAAATTAAAGTAAACTTGAATTTGATTTTTTTTTTCACAAAACTCAAATTTCTAATTTTAAATAAAATTAATTCACATAATTAATTTTAAATAAAATTTATTTAATTAATTAAAATAATTTAATATCCAATATTAAATTAATAAAATACCAATTCCACTATCATGAATCCTTATTCATGTAATTATATTTAAATCAAATTTAAATATTATCTAATTCTCCAATTTCGTTAATTCGATAATTAAACGTGTAATTATATCATATGTAACTATTGATTCCCTTAATTTGAATTTGAATGTTTTAAATTCTCTCATTACGCTATTATAAGGTTTAATCCGTTTGTGAGCTAGTAGGGGGACCTAATGAACCTACAGATCCTGGGCTCCAACGATACGAGATTAACCAACTAAACTCTTTAACCCGAATTAGCAAACATTCGTTAACTACCGGGTCACTTCACTAAAGGCCAGTAGTTGCACTCCCTTCACTGTAGATATATTTCTATCCACTTGATTTAACCATAATCAATAAGTTGACCCTTCATAGGTTGTTCATAATAACGATTCGGTCAAATGTTGTTTTACCCCTGAAATTACATCTTGCTCCTTAAGTCCTACTGGTCCTCTAATGAACAATTGGTTTGTGATCCAATCACTAAACCGAATCCCTCTGGGGCCAATGAGAGGATGAGGCCCATTGTTCAAGACCTAGAATCAGTACTTAAGAGAATGACCTCTTTACTAACCTTAAAAATGGGTAGGAGTGAATTCTGTCTTGCACCCTATGTCCCCAGTGATAACTTGTAGAAATACAAGTTATTTATACTGTTTTATTTAGATATTGCGGCTAAAAGAAAGTGTCGATAGTATGAAAATTGGCTAAGAAATGCGAAAATTAAAAATTATCGTCAATACACTCACTAACACCATTGTGATGGTAGGATAGAATGTTTCAATTTCTGTTTTGCAGGAAATCAGTCACCACATGCATTAATGGCTCAAAGATAAAAGAAACAGCGCATCTATGTCACATTGCACCCATCATTCAGGAATGAAGAGATGATCAACGCAATGATGGCGCATGCGACAATCGATCAATTGCTTAGCAATCAACACAATCTCAACCACATGTGGTAATCAAAATCAACACCGCATGCGACGATCGATCGAAGATGTAAAGAGCAACGCAATTACGGAGGATTTTGACAAGTGTACAGCTTTCGGTTATGCATTTCTGACGGGTTGATTATGTAACAGAAGGAATATTCACTCTACCATTTCAAGAACTAACATAACCATATAGTGGGGACCACAAAGTCGAAGAGCCAAACTTCATCTATAAATAGCTTCTGTAGTTCCATCGAAAGATATACTTGAATACATAGAAATGTGTATATACTGATCTGAGAGAGAGACTGGTCTGAGCGATGTAAACTTGTTTGGATTGATGATATAAATTGCTCACAATGATGCGATACTACTTCTAGTTATGCGTTAATTATGGATGTTCATGTAGTATGCCATGCGTTGTCACAAGTTTCCTTATGATGGAACCAAGTGTAATTCCACCGCAAGTTTCTCGGGGTGATCCGAGGTCCGACACGGGGACTGGTTTAGGTTATTGTGGTACATTCCTGATATATGCGACCAAGTTTTCAATCTTTAAAAATGAGTTTGTATAAGTATATAAATTGCAATAAAATAAAGGAAATCAGTAAAGATGTGATAAAAACATAAAAATACAGTAAACCTAAGCTAGATGATACAAGATACAAACTTCATGTACAAGATGCTGGAATTAAGGCTGGCTGTGAAAGTTATGCAAAGACATGGGATGCGGTGACAAGTCTTATGAACAGAATAGAAAGAGAAAGCCAAATAATACAAACAAGGCAAGTTCTTAATTGGATTGAAGGTACAAATATTGTTCTGCTCTTCTTTTGGCGTACACCTCTCAGTGATCGGCCGTGCTCCCACATGTTTGTAGTGAAACAGAGACTAACGTAATGAACGCAAGGTTACTTCCATGTCTGGAAGTACTACTCGCTTTAGTTAACGCATTCTTCTGACCTTCTCTCGATAGATTAGAATGACACCTTCACTTCTGCTCTCACATGTGAAGATGCCTTCTAGCATACTTTAGCTAAACGTATTTTATATCTTTAATACATATTAAGTTCTTAGTGATTCATATTGCTCATTAGGGGGTTAAGAGACATCATGGAGAAAGTGACTGGTGGGTGAATGGAAATAGACAGAGAATGGTAAATGGAATTTATCGAAACATTTAATATTTCTACTAAGCGTTTGATACATGGTGTGTGAATGAAGAGATAAAGAAAACATGAAATACATAATGAAAGAGAGAGAGAGAACAGGTACAAACAAGTGTCAATGTCTTGGCATAAATTTAGTGGAGATCTGCTTGCCGGATAGGATGGATTTGATGGTAGGAAGAGCTTCCCTCTCAGGCTTGCTCTATCGGTAGCAGGGATTTTTGCACAGAGCTTCCGATTGGGTATATGGTAGATTGGATATGAGATTCACCTCTCAGCCTTATCTCGTCTTCTTCTCAGATTTCTTCTCTTAAGCACTCAACTCAGCCTTTTCTCTACAATCTAGCAACACTTAGCCCCGTATCAAATAGCATACCTTTTCTCAATGGGGTATTTATAGGTGCAGATATTTGACTCGACCTTGTGGTCCCCACTCATGGTTATGGTAATTTCGAAGATGGAGGGATATTATTCCTTCTGTTATGCAATCAGACCGTCAATTCTGCACAACCGTTAGTTGTACACGTGTCTCAATCCTCCGCTCTTGTGTTGCTCAGCTGCATCTTTCGATCATAGGTTCGCATGCGGTGGTTGTTTTTATTACCGCATGCAGTTGGAGCACAACTCTTGGATCGACTGTCGCATTGAGCCGTCATTGCTGTAATTGTCTCTTCATTGTTGATTGACGGGCGCAATGTGACAGAGATGCGTTGATTAGTCTTTCGTGAGCCTTGAGCGCAAGTGGTGATTTGGTCTGTTGTAAAACAGAGTAAAGTTTGGCTTGTCTTCCATATTTTTTGTGTTAGTGGGTGTAATCGCAAACATTTATAATTATTGCAATACTAGGCTAATTTTCATACAATTGGTGCATAATTACTAACTTTTGGTGTAATATCTAGATAAGGTGGCATAAATAACTTGTATTTCTACAAGTTATCACACCCCCAAATTTAGATATATGCTTGTCCTCAAGCATATCTTCTACTAAGGCAATCATGCTCCATTCCTATCCTATATTTCTGCGATGATTGGTTGCTCCGAATGTTACACTTAGGCAAATTACTTGACATTGCACTTTCCTTTTATCCTTGCTAATTCTTAGCAAGCCCTGCTTTATTCTTCTATGTAACAAAATTCTGCTCAAAGACACTTTTCTAATTTTCAAAATAGAATGTGTATCTCTTCTTTATCAAAACAACTTGATGTACCTATATGCGTGAGTAAAACTTTGTGTCATCTATTCACTTAGAGATAGTTGATCATGGTTACACTCTTCGTTTTGGCTTGTCCCCACGGGTGTCATGCAAACATCCAACTATGATTGTGTGCTAGTTTCAACTTTAACTCATGATAATCAGAGGAGTTGTCCCTTGCACTCTTTTTATTTTTCTCTTGTTTATACTACGTTGTTCTTGGAAACCCACCTTCATTTTGGCTTGCTCTTACGGGTGTCATACGAACATCCAACTACGAG
>NC_052350.1:61251287-61298635 GCF_009727055.1 Benincasa hispida | reverse complement strand
GGAGGTTGCAAGAGGCACTCGGTGTGCCATCGGCAGTCCGTAATCGAGTTGGCTGGCTTGTTCGTGAGCAGGAACAAGTGCCGCACAATCGCTAACACACTCATGTAATGCACACCTCTCGGTGGTTTGCTACATGCTTCGTAACCCTAATCCACGTGACTAAGTATGCGATACTCTAGCAATCTCACTAAGAGATGCAATGAAAGTTAAAGATGCTAAGTAAAAAAGATGGAGATGGGGTCGAAGGAAACATAGAAATGCATTGAATACATAATGTATTAATTCCTTAATCACAAAATGTAATATAATACAATATAAGAAAAGAAGAGAGAATGAAATGACCAGCTGGAAGCAATGTCTTGCTTCCAGCAGATGTGCATCAAGGTTGTCGGTGGTGCTATAGAAGGGTAGTGGAGCTGACTCTCTCGAGATCTAACTCCGGTCGAAGGCTCTGGTCGTCACTCAGAATGGAGGAAGGAGATGAAGAACTCTCAAACTTTCTTCTCACGCATTAGTCTGGATCGCAGGGAAAACCCTGGATGAGTTGAAATTCTGCTCATCGACTTCTTTGTATAGAGCTTGGATCATCAACAGCATTAATGGACTGCTCTAATTCTAAAATTCACGGCGCGTTATTCCTTTTTGAATCCCTGCGGCTAACGGCGTGGTAGGTGAAATGTCAATATCAGCTTTTGATTTTCCCGTGATGTACGTTGATGCGTTCATTCCACCAACCTTGCGTTGATCCCTCTATTATGCATTATCGTGTAGCTGCAATCGTTCAGTGACTGCATTCGGTTAATACCGCAACTTTGACACGATGACCGCAATCGCTTGACGAGCGCAACTCCCATGTGATGGACGCATGCAGCTGATTACCGCAACACCCATGCATTGATCGAATGCATTCGCCTTTGCGATGGAGAGTTTCTCTGCATGCGTTCGTCTATGCGGTAGTCCGGCTTCCGCGTTTGTGTCCACTTCCTACGTTAGCTACAAAAATAGACATTTGAACGCATAATAATGCATAATAATGGGTTAGCCGAGATTCTTAATGCCATTGACGCAAACTCATTTTCTCATGAATTGCTGTCTCTTATACACATCTAGATGTGTATAAGAGACAGCCACAATCGCTTGACGAGCGCAACTCCCATGTGATGGACGCATGCAGCTGATTACCGCAACACCCATGCATTGATCGAATGCATTCGCCTTTGCGATGGAGAGTTTCTCTGCATGCGTTCGTCTATGCGGTAGTCCGGCTTCCGCGTTTGTGTCCACTTCCTACGTTAGCTAAAAAATAGACATTTGAACGCATAATAACGCATAATAATGGGTTAGCCGAGATTCTCAATGTTGAACGTCGCAAGCTCATTTTCTCATGAGTTCCTAACATAATTGTCGCATATTTTGCTTAACAACCTTCATAATTCTAAATAAAAGGCCTAAGATGACATGCATTTCTGCATGTCATCACGCCACACACCTTCTCTTGGCCCGAGAAGTGTTCACACATAGTTGGATTATGTTGTACTGTTCGTTATAGGGATCAGTGGTGCATAAGGAGTGAGATGTAACTATATGGACAAAACGATAATTTGGCCCAGCTGTACTTATGAGCATCTGTGAAGGGTTATCGTACTCATGATTGGTTATATCTGATGGAATAAAAATATATCTGTGGTAAGAAGAGTTCAGTTGTTGGTCTTTAGTGGAATGCTTGGCAGTTAACGGATGGTGGATCTCATGGCTAAAGAGTTTAGTCAACTATTCACGTACCGTTGGAGCTTCGAGCCATAGGTCCATAAGGTCCCCTGGATAGCTTGGATAAAGTTGAAAATAAGTTTTTGGGTCAGTTTGAAATGTTCAAATTGACAAAAGGAGGTTTGATTATATATGATATGATTGACTAAATGTATGAGATACATTATTTTGGAGGAAATTGGATATAAATATGATTTATATCTAGTAGAGGAGAAAACACTATAGTAGATATATGATATCAAACTATAGGTTAAAATATAATATGATTATATTCATTAATTAATTAATTAGGCAGTTATGAGATAATTGGCCGAGCATTTCTCCGGAATCGTGCGAAAGTGGGAAGTTCAAATTCAGTTCTTGTAACTGAAAAATAAAATGAAAATTGTTTTCATTTTGCGAAACACGAAAAAGACACGCAAAAAAATCGCTCATGGTGTGAAAGTATACGATCGCATAGCGTTGAGAGCCTACGATAATGCCCATCTTCCTAAACGACCACACACCCACGCACTAAACGATCGCTTACGTTTACTACACAATCGCTTAGCACACCAAGTAGAACTAAACAATCATTTACCATTTGATAGACGATCGTTTAGCTAAACCTACACGATCGTGTACCTTTTCCTAAACGACAAGCACTCGACTATACGATAGTCTTCTACTATCTCCCACTTGCTTGTTCGTACTACATGATCATCTTTTCCTCCTTCCCTCTACCAATTCCATCAAAGTACACCCTTTGGATTCTCACTTCAAGAATACCGAGGGCTTCAAGTGGTGGTGTCGTCCCCGGTTGCTATTGGTTCGTGCGCTGCCGATCGTATAGGCGACCGTCGTGCAGTTAGGCGATTGTTTGTTGGACGATAAGAAGCGTAGAGAAGTTCGCTTCCGTTGGACTGAGATTGATTGAAGAAAGTCTTCAACTGGTAAGTCTCTCAGTCTTTTGTATTTTATTTGTTACAGCATGCCAGTAATTAGTATTACAATGCATATCTATATGTTAGAATATATGTGTAGTAATTTTGTCATAATGAAATCGGAAAGATCCGCTTCCACTCATGGGTACTCTTGTTTAAAAGTTCCTTCAATTAGAACTAAAATCGATGAGAAAGAGTTGCATGTGGACTTAGGGTTAACTCATGTTTTAAAAGGGTTTTAAAATTGGATTGAGATAGACCTACGTTCAAAGGTTCTAATGGGATTAGTAACCTAGTTTAATCTTTTTAAATGGGTTTAATAGGATTAAATTGATTGGCATAAAAGATTAAAATTGTATTAAATCTATCTATAAAGGACCTTTTGTCCAAGGTGGGTTCTGTCTAGGCTGGGGTATTTAAGCTGACGAAAATGGAACACCCATACCTGGGAACCTACCTGGAAAGGTGAATTAGATAGATTTTCTGCAAGCATGCGACAGTTGGTCAAAGACTCCGTTAAAGAGTTTAATGGATGATGATCAAAAGTTGTTTTAACTATCCAAGGTAAACGTTACTCTTGGGAAAACCTAAAAAGTGACTTAGTTAAAATTATTAGCGGTGTTTTTTCTAAGTAAAATAAACCCTAGGTTATAAAATACTCAGTGGGAGGAAGAGACATATCTGATATGTCAATGATTCCACTCACGTTTCTCCCTGAATGTTCATGTCGTGAGATTCATGCTTGGCCTCGTGGTGCCCTGGGAGCATCCCTCTTCGTATGGTGTTTGCATGAGTTAATATCAAGGTGGACAAAGAAAGTGTTTATAGTAGTGGGTGAAGGGTGTGTGTTAACACGTCCTACGGTCTCTGCCATTGGTTCACACCGTGAGATCATTCTGAACTCCCTTGTGGCGCCCTAGTAGCGTCCCCCTTCAGATGGGTTTTGTGCAGTTAGTCAAGATCAAGGTGAACTCCAAAAATGGATAGGGTCGCTTTAGATTTTTCCCCAATCAGATTTTTTCCCTTCGAATTGGTTGCTTGGGGCGGATCTCTAGGGCCTAAAATGGCGGGTCACACGTATGGGAGATTGTTAAGTAAATTAATGATCTCTTGACTAAATCAATGATGTCTAGTCATTATAAGAGCAAAATTTATTCTAGTATTAATGATTGGTTGAGAATTTCTCAATTCAGAGGAGGGATAATTGACCTCCCTTCGGCAGCTTTTGTCCTAAACCTTTGAAGTGTCATTGCGAAACTAGATGTCACACGGGGTTCATGTTACTTTTACTAAACCTTATTGGATGTTGTATGTTTTTTCAACGGGCATTTGCTTAAAACCTAACATAGGTCAATGTGCTTTTGTTTTTAGCAACTTGTTTGTATTTCTGTTTAATGCCTCAAATTTGACAGATTACATACAGTGGAAAGAGTCTTGTAAAACGTATTTCATGGTAAACGACCTTGATTTTGTCATGGTTGAGGAATGTCCTCAAGTCCCAACACTTGATGCACCGCGAAGTGTTCGTAATGCATATGAGGTGTGGATGAAGGCTAATTCATTGGCTAGACTTCACATATTGGCTAGTATACCTAATGTTTTGGCCAAAAGGGTTGAAAACATGGTCATTGCACGTGAGATCATGGACTTATTGCAAGATTTGTTTGAACATTTGTTCTTACATTTCGAGCATAAAGGGATGGATGACAAAACCAATAGTTTCAGTTCCCAAGTTAAACTCCAGGAAGAGGAAGCAAGTGTTGCTGGCTCTATTATAGTTCATAGAAGAGAAGTGTTCTCTGAAATTGAACTTTTAGCTTATTTAGGTTCTGATACTGATCCCACTACTCTCCAAATGAAGAGAATGTCTAAAGACAATAAATGTTATTTATTGGTCTTGGAGTGTTTGGTAGAGAATGATGATTCTACCTAGATCCTTGATTCGGGTGCTACTAATCACGTTAGTCCTCTTACCAATGATTCAATTCCTAGCAAACATTGCCAAAGGGAGAGATGACTCTTCGAGTCAGTATTGGTGAGGTTGTTTCAGCTATTGTTGTAGGCAGGCTGAAGTTATTTTTGGACAAGAAACGTTATCTGTTACTGGATAATGTTTTCGTAGTTCCTCATATCAAGAGGAACTTAATCTCTATTTCTTGTCTCATTGAACAAGGGTATAACGTCTCCTTTTCTAAGAATAAAGTGTTTATTTTCAAGAATGGAATGGAAATTCGTTTTGGTTCAATGGAAAGTAAGTAATATGTACTAAGGCCATTAGTATAAAAACCCTGTTTAATACTGAAATGTTTAGTACAGCGATAGCAGCTATTTCTCCTAAGGAAAATGCCCATCTTTGGCATCTAAGGTTAGGTCACATCAACCTCAATAGGATTAAGCAGTTGGAAAAGTGGACTTTTAAAGAGTTTAGAAGAAAACTCTTTGTCGATGTGTGAATCATGCCTTAAAGTCAAGATGACCAAACGACCTTTTATTGGAAAAGGTTATAGAGCCAAAGAAGCCTTAGAGCTTGTACATTCTGACCTCTATGGTCCGATGAGTGTTAAAGCTTAAGGTGAGCATGAATATTTCATCTCTTTCATAGATGATTATTCAAGGTATGGGTATCTCTACCTAATGCAACGTAAGTCTGAAGCCCTTGACAAGTTTAAGGAGAATAAAGCTGAAGTTGAAAACTTGTTAGGTATGAAGATAAAAACACCATGATCTGATCATGGTGGAGAGTATATGGACCTCCAATTCCAGAACTATATGATAGAACATGGGATTGCATCCCAACTCTCAGCCCCAAGTACACCTGAGCAGAATGGTGTATCAGAAAGGAGAAACAGAACTTTGTTGGACATGGTACGGTCTATGATGAGTTATGCTCATCTTCCAGACTCATTTTGGGGTTTTGCAGTGGAGACTGCTTTCTCTCCTATATCCATATACTACAGACCAATTTGGTTATCACTCAAGACATGATCCACTTGTATGACACCACATACATGCTTAAGTTACATATAGATAACCATGGATTTTATGTTTGTTAGTTTGTGGTAAAACAAATAACACATAATACTGAGCAAAATCAAGATGTGAAGTAAATATCATATATTATACAACACAAGCGTTCGTACAAACAATTTACAAACTAGAGGACACGAGACTTTAGGGCATCAACCCCAACATTTCTGTGTCTATTGAATATAACCAATTAATAGTACGATGACCCTTCACAAATCGCTCGTAAGTACAGCTGGACCAATTTACCATTTTGCCCATGTAGTTACATCTAACTCCTTAAGTACCACTAAAAATCCTCTAATGAACAATACATCATAGTCCTACTATGAGTGAACACTTCTCGGGCCATAAGAAGGTGTGGTGCCACATTATTCAAGCCCCGAAATCAACCCCTAAGGGAGCAATATACATCTACTTACCCCTGCTTCGGGGAAGGAGTAAATTTTGTCTTGTGTAGCTAAGCTCCTAGCTCCCTAATCAGACAAATCCCCAAAGTGGTAGGTTTGAGTCGGTGATCTGGGCACTCGCACCCATACAAATCAAAGGACAACTCTCATAAACAAGAGTTCCCAACTCACTTAGGATTAAGGTCATGTTACCTATAGTCATCCTAGTAAAATGAAAGTCTTTGTCATGAACAATGTTATATAACGAGACTAAACATTTCGTGGTCCAGTCTTATACAAACTCCTTTGTATAAGATACCCCCGCTCGCATGTCTCCACATGAAGGATCAGGATCAGACCATTTGTAGCACTTTACATTACTTGCAACATCTACAAAGCGGGCCGTATCCGTAGTGTCACCAGGATAAGGTTTCTCTCCTTTATCCATATACTATAGACCATTTAGGTTATCACTTAAAGCATGATCTACTTGTATGTCTCCATATACATACTTAAGTTACAATGATAACCAAGGATCTTAGTTTATTGGTTTATGGTTAATGCAACTAAAATATCTCATATTTCATAGACAATAGTGAAGAAAATATCTCATATTATTGCATCACAAAAGTTTGTTCATACATAAATTTACAAACTATAGGACCCTACGAGATTTAGAACATCAACCCCAATAGGAATCAGGAAAATTTACTAAGTGTTGTAGACAAAGCCAACTCATGGAACATGTGTCTAGTTGAACCGACGCATGGTAGATACATTTGGCTCGTACAATTAGCGTTAAATCACAACTTGCAAGCATGGGCAACCTACTGGAGGTGTTTGATCAAGGTAGAATGATAGGGCGGCTGTCTTAGGGTATGAAATTTAATGCAATCATATCACCAAGTGACTGAGTTGATTGCCTTATAAGGAGAAGTTGTCTGCAGTTGAAGCAATTAGCCAACTAGTAGTTAGAGAGTTAGACACTTATAAAATATGATCCTTCATCTCTACTGATTGCAAGAAAGAAAGAGAAGGAACGATTGCCATTTTCCACCATTGGTAACGAAGTGTTGCTAGAGAAAATCTTGAGAGAGATATCTCCTTCATCCCTTCCACGTAATCAACAACAAGCACAAAAGCAAGCCAAAGGAAACAAGAGATTGAACCCTACAACTTGACTTCTCTCCTTTACCTAGCATTTTCATTCGTCATCTTACTTGATTGATCTGAGATTCTATGTATCAAAACATATTTCTTAATTCAATCTCCATTTCAACCATTTCCACATTCCCATCTATTAAATTACTAAGTTGTTTGTGTGGGTGAAGTTTATTTGCTTGATATTTGCATAAAGTTTATTGCTTGAATTCACCTGATCAGTTGATTGAAGTAAAAAGCACTTAGCTACTCAAGAGAGTAGTTATTTGTGGAACTCATCAAGCTAGAGCGTTAAGTAATTTTAGAGATAAGATTATTCATGTCATTTGTCTGTTCAGTTTGACTAACGCATGCAATCTAGATAGGATAAATGTGGCATTCACATCGAGAGATGTTGAGTATAAATAGAGAACAAACTCTAAACACATCACGCACATACACTTAGATTCTAACATGCATCTTTATCATCTCCATTTCATTTTCACCGTGCTCACATAGGATTGTTGTTTTAACTAAGAAATCAATGCATACCACACATGATCCATTCATCCATGTACCCGCTTTCCCTTTATTTGAACTCCCATTCCTCTTGCAAGTATGCTAAGTAGTTTAGTGTACATAACCAACACATATTGTTAATTAGTAAACCATTGCAAACAAATCAGTAAACCATCTTACATTAGTCTACTCTAGATTCCCCATGTTTGAGTCTGGGCTTACTAGGACACTTAAGTTAAATTTATATTTGTGTCTAGCTTAAGAAAATTTGTATGCCACTCGCAAAGCGTGCTTGAAATTAATTCATCATCTGTTTGACGCATATCATTATCTTCATACCAAAAGATAGATCATTTAATCACATTCTCGCCACCAATCATCTTTAAAAGCATAAACATGAGCTAACGCAACACATGAACCTAAAAAATTGAAGATGTTTTAGAATTAATTAAATGAGTTTAGAGCCACATAACCAATCAACTGTCACTAAAAGGAATTGGAATCTTTTTAAAACTTATTAGAATAGTATAAATCTAGGCTGAACAAAAAATTACCATCTATTCCTTGTCAAAAAAGGACTTGGGGCCTTGTTCAGAAGTGTTTGAAGATGTCTAAAACTAGCTTGAACCTTAAAATCGAAGAATTCCAAGTATTAGAATGAATTTTAAACACTTCAAAAGAATCGACAATGTGTCCATAAAGCCTATCAAAATGGATATTGTCATTCAAGGAAAACAAGAAGGATACATCACCAAATCTTAAGTGCATATCTATAAAATAAATCGTGCAAGTCCAACACAATCTCTCCAATTCACCACTAAAGATCGACCCCCTCTCCTCCATATAAAAAAATAGAAACACGGAGAAAGAAAGCATGTATGTTTCAAAATATACCTTTCTTTCCCATATATTTCATCCCAATCAGGCTATTCATTCCAATGGCACATTATAATGACAACAAATTTATATAGTGAAAACAATTATTGAACAGAAAGACAGACTTGAGTTGATGCTTTGTTTGGCTAAACTTTAATCTCTTCTAGGTGTTCCCTTTGAAAATCTTTTTGCAACTATTTCCCTTTGTGGACTATTTTGCACGCGTTTTTCAAAATCTTTTCCCGCATGTTTTTTAGGCTTTAGATGATGGTTTACAACAATCATTATATCTCCATCTTCGATGACAGTTATTAACTGTCATCTCTCTTATACAAAATTTATAAAAAAAAAAGTACGAAAATTTCTGTAAAACAAGACGTATTTTTCCAAAACCGACGTCATATAGTTGATCTGTCATTATTTATTAAATGTCAATTGACATCTAAAAGCCAAAACGTCAAATAGTCAATCTGTCATTGTTTAGAAAATGTCAACTACCATCTAAAGAAAAAATTGTAGTACAACTTTTTTAGGTTTGGAAATTAGGTCTAGTTTTTTAAAACACTGGGTCAAAGGTATTAACATAAGCAAGAAATTTAGATGTGGAATGGTGTTTATAGGCTTAATTTTTAAAAAACTAAAAACCAAAAATCAAATAATTAACAAATAGAGAGCCTAAAAAATAGTTTTTAAAATTTTATTTTTGTTTTTGGAATCTGCTTTTAAGTATATATATTTAGTTAGAAAATGTGAAACTATTGCAAATAAGTTGTAAGAACACAAATACAAATTTTGTTTTTGAAAAATATGCTCAAAATACTACTTTTTATGGATTTCTATGTTTTGGTGTTTATATTTTATAACTGTTTTCAAAATGCAAACTAAAAAAAGTAGTTTCTAAAAACATATATTTTTTTACTAAATTAATAAGCTTACCTTGAAAAAAAAAAAAAAGAAAATTGTTTTTTTAGAATTTGACTGATAATTAAAATGTTAATGATTACAAAAATTATGAAAATCATGATTACGAAATTACATAAAAACAAGTACATATTTTTAAAATAAAGAACAAAAAATAAATAATTATCAATTCTAAAATATTATAAAACAAGACCTAAATTGTTACTATTTCAAAATAGAGAGACTTTTAAGGGGATTTTCAAAAATAGAAAAATAAGAAAAATTATTTACACAAAATAACAAAATCTGATATTTTTCTATAGAGATTGATAGAGGCTAATAGAAGTTTATTAGTATCTATCAATGATAGAAACAGATTGAAGTTTATCATTAATAAAAACTGATACAATTCTATCACTGATAAACGCGGATATGAGTCTATCAGTGATAAGAACTTATAGAAGTGTATCATTGATAAAGGAGATTGACAAAAGTCTATTAGTATCTATAAGTGATAGAAACTGATAGAAGTCAATCATTGATACTATAGTGATAGAAACTAATACAAGTCTACACTGATAGACTTCTATCAGTATTTTTTTGCTATTTCTGTAAATAGTTTGACATTTTTTCTATATGTGAAAATTTTTCAAGACCATATCGTTACAAACCAAAATTCATATAGCAATGTTTTTTTTAAAAAATACAATAATTGTGGGGACGAAGAATCACACCTCCAACCTCTAAGGTAGAAGATAAGAAATTTTATAGTACTATGAGACTTCAGTTGATTGTTTGCCACAAAAGTAACATTTAAGAATTACCTAGGGTTCACGAAATAAATAAATAATAAATTAATAAATCATTTAATGATATGTCAAATAATGAATGATAATAATATGTACTATAGTAGTATTATATTTTTTTTTAGAAGATTACGTCAATTATCCTTTTTTTAGTATTTGTTAACTACTATTAAATTAAGATCACCCTAGCAAATTTTATGTAGTAAATTGAAAGTATCATCATGTAAGAAAAAAATAGAATAATTATTATAAATGATAAAACTATTAAAAATATTTTTAAATCTAACCAAATATACTGTATATTATGATATTTTATTATATTTATAAATAATTCAACTACTTCTCGCGGACAAAAAAGATAGACCACGTATTTTAAGAAAGTGATAAAATAAATAAAGAAAGTTAATATTTGACGCTTTTTATTAATATATTGCAATAGCTTACAACCTTTCTCTTATTTCACTAAAAAAAAAAAAAAAAAAACCTCTCTCTCTCCTGCCCGATTCCTTTTAGAACGAATTTCCCCAGTCCCATTCCACCTCCAATATTCTTCAACAGCTTCAACTGCTTCCGCTATAATTTCACTGCAACTTTTATGTGTTTCAACTGGGAAGAACAAAGCCCAACTCAACTAGCATTGGTTCGAATTACACTGTCAATTCCACGAGCTTTTGGATCCTTTTTTACTTTTTTAATAAAAAAATTATGTTTGGAAGATTGGTTGGAGACTTGAAGTAGAGTACTGGATTTGAGGCACTGCTGCATTTGGTTTACTGATAGTTAGATTGGATTTTGTTTCTGGTTTCTTGATTTTTTTCCTAGATCCAGTTTGATGTGGAACCTTGCGAAGTTTACTGCGGCGAGTTTGAGCCGATCTAGGCGGTTATCGACTGCGATTCCTGGTCCTTGTATTGTCCATAAGCGCGGTGCCGATATTCTTCATGATCCTTGGTTCAACAAGGTTTGTTGCTTCTTCTGTTTTCTTGGGTCTTTTCATGTTTGTTAGTTTCTCTGTTGGTTTAAATCCTTTTTGTTTTTTCTCTTTTTGTGTATTGTTATCGTCTAGTTGTTTGTAGGCGCTAGTTTGGGTTCGATTAATGAAAGAGTTGAATTTGATTTGTATTTTCTCCCTCAAAAGTAGAAATAATTTCAGTTTCTCTTACTCAAAAGTTGAAAAGACAATCCAAAAGTGTTTTTTTAATAGAAACAAAGGTGCTTAGGTAAGGAGTACATTTGAGAATTGTTTTATTATTTCAAAGACGGTTTTCTTATTGTAATTAATTAATTATTTGTTCAGTACGATTAATGAAATTTAAGCATTGGTGTTTATATTCTGGTATACGTACGGACGAATGCAAGTGTTTTGGATGATATACGAATATATAGTGCTCTATAATTTGAAGATAGGACTGGATTTCTTGGTGTCTTCAGACATGAAGACGTCTCTAGTCAGGGTGATGATTGGAACATATTCATGAACTATCTACTTACACTAGAATGTTTTTAACATGGTAAATGAATCAAGCTCTAGTTAGTTACTGTACTTTTAAAGTCTATTTGTTAGTACAATTGCCATTTTGAGCACAACTCGTTGTTAAAGCATATTCGCTTGAACAATAGGTTAGAGGTTCGAATCTCCCACCTCAACTCATGGTTGAACTTTAAATAATAAAAAGTTATACTAATAAAAGGCAAAAAGTTCATTTATAAATACCCTTTGGGACTTCCTTTTAAGACGGGTGTTTATTCTCTGATTGGGTGAGGTTTATGCGGCACAAGGAAATCAATGATGGATCATTGCATTTAAATTCTTTATCAGTATGTATTTTGCTCCTTTATTTTTGTTTATTAAATTCTGAAAAGTTCGAAGTATCCAAATCTCTGTTCCTTTTATGTTTCTAAAAAGAAAAACTCTCTTTATCCCATGGTTGTATCTGGCATAATATCATGTCATGTTCATGTGCAACTCTCTTTACATTTGTCCCTTTCTATTTTGAAAGAGCAGGATACTGGATTTCCTCTCACTGAAAGAGACCGTCTAGGAATCCGTGGCCTCCTTCCTCCACGAGTGATATCATTTGAACAGCAATATGCTCGTTTCAGTAAGTTTATGCTCGATCTTCAAATTTCATTGCTTGTCTTCTATCGTCAAAATGACTTAGTATGAATTCCTTAAAAAAGAAACATATTAATAGATAACCAAGAATATTGCTATACTAAAAGATTTGCATTTTACCTTTCTTTCCCAGTTAGTCTAGTTAGGCAATTGTTTGGTAGGTTATCACTTAGTTGCTATGCTAGCTGTTAAATGTTAATTGCTAGTTGTTTAGCTGTTTAATTTGTTGTTTCGTTATTATTTTTCTTGTTCGTTAAATGCCACTAGTTGGTTCATTGGCAACCCTTAATAGTAGGTTATTGCCCCTGTAATCACAAATTTTCTTTTAAAGAAACATTTATTTTGATTAGGTGAAAAGTTGCAACGCTGTTCTATCGCTCCTGTCATAGTTACAAGAACCCACTCCAAGTTGAGTTAATTGCAATTTGTTGGAGTTATATAATTATAAAAGAATTTGAATTCTTGTAGATTCTTTGATATCCAATTGGAGATCTTTCATGTAATTCACATTTTGGTGTTGCGAGCCAAAAAGCTCATTTTATTTCACTAATCAAATTTGTTTCTCTTCTAAGAAAATTCTTGTAATAGCAACTTTGGGATTGAATACAGATTTCTTTTAGTATTCTGGGAGAATTTCAATCCCTAGCAGCTTAGAGATAAGATTGTTTCTTTGAATGTCTCTTGCATGTTTTCTCTTTGTTCAATTTGTTAGTGGAATCATATCGGTCGCTGGAGAGGAATACTCATGGTCAACCAGATGGTATTGTTTCATTGGCGAAATGGAGGATCTTAAACAGATTGCATGATAGGAATGAGACACTGTACTATCGTGTAAGTTGCAAAAATATTGTTGTTTAGATGCTTGTAAATTAATATTTGTTCTGATCCAATTTTAGTGTTTTTTCACTTTAGGTCCTTATTGATAACATCAAAGACTTTGCTCCAATAATATACACACCTACAGTGGGATTAGTTTGTCAAAACTATTCTGGGTTATTCAGACGTCCACGTGGAATGTATTTCAGTGCAAAAGACAAAGGAGAAATGATGTCCATGATTTATAATTGGCCAGGACAGCAGGTTTGTTGACCTTGAAACAATCATTTTGTTTCTCATCCTTTTTCTTTTTCTTTCTTATAAGAAACAATTTGATTGTTTAAGTTGTTTAAGAGACCAAGATAGCTCGACACAATTTGTACATTGAGATAATTGTCTATTAATTTATGCACTATGCTTATTCAAAGCAAAATGAATAATGTTTTGTTTAGCAATTGGATTATTGTTATCCCTTAATTATTAATTTTTTATAAAGTTCCTCTTATTTTTTCCTTCCAACTGCAGGTTGACATGATCGTCCTGACAGATGGAAGTCGTATTCTTGGCCTAGGTGACCTTGGAGTTCAGGGAATAGGAATACCTATAGGAAAGCTGGATATGTATGTTGCTGCTGCTGGCATTAACCCTCAAAGAGTATGCTTTTTCTTTTAGTATTTGAGCAGTTGTTTATGACTGTGGCTTGTCTGAGCCTATTTATGTGCTTCTGTTTGTCCCTATATTTATACCTTTAATATCCAATCTGTTCTCGGATTGATAACTGAAAATACAATATACACTGATGAGAGGTTTAATGGGTTAGAGTAGATTTTCATTTTTCATTTTAAAGATGAATAAGACTTTCATGATTTGCAATAGCAGCCTATTGAAATTTTATCTTTTAAAATAACTACAAACATAAATTTGATTAAATTATTTTAAAAGATAAAATTATAATATGCTGCAATTGCAAATCATAGAGGTCTAACTTGTGTTTAAGAAAAAGAGAGTGAATTACACTTTTGGTGTATGAGGTTTGAGACTTGAGTCAAATTAGTCCCTTGATTTCAAACTTGAACAATCAAGTCTCCAACATTTGAAAAATATTTGATTCTGGTCCCTTATTAACAAAGTTCGTAAATAGAATTAACGATTAATCGACATAGCATTTTTAAAATAAAAATAATAACAATTATATCAATTTAATTTAAATAAAATAATATTTTTTTCTTGTTCTTTGACCCTTCCCCAAACAGGAGGGACCAAAACTGTAGATTTAAAACTTAATGGCACTGTTAAGAAAGACTGAAATTGAGCATTTTGTAATTGTTGGGGACTTGTTTGTGCAATTTTGAATTTTAAACCTCAAAGACCAAAAATTTTAATTACCCAAAAAATTAGGGCTGTTTTCAAATATAAGAAAATGAGCCAACTTATTTATAAATATAACAAAATGTCACTGTCTATCAAATAAACAGTGACATTTTCTATACTTGAAAATATTTTCAGCAGATTTGTCTTTTAAAACAATTATCCAAAAAGTTATGTGCAAGTTTAATTTATCAACTGCTATGTATTTTATGTTTCAAACAAAAAAATGTTGTTTAATTTGATTATTGTAATTTGTCTTTTTTTTTTTTTGAAAAAAAAAAAATAAGAAACAAATTTCATTGATGTATGAAATTTACAAAAGAAGGGCAATATGTCCAAACCAAAAGAGTTGCAAAAGACTTCTCCAATTGGTCAATAGTGATGATAAATTATAGAAGCTATAGAAAGACGTACATTTGCACCAAGTCATAACAAGAAAGATAACATGGTAAAAAAAACCCTATCAAAAGTGCATCCTTTTTCGTTAAAGGGACGGTTGTTCCTTTCCATCTAAAGGCTCCACAAAAAGGCTCTAATAAGGTGCATACACATTGTTCTGTTGCCATTAATGGAGAGGTGACCTGTGAGGGTGTATCTGAGAAGTTGGATGATCTCATTAGGTAGGACAGTCAACCAGCCAAAGGAGCATGTGATCTCCTTCCAAAATCTGCTAGCAAAATTACAGCTATAAAACAAGTGGCTTGGAGTTTCATAGGCTGCCTTGCAAAGAGTGCAGCAGTGAGAAGAGATAGCCATGTGAGGGTTGCGTCGCTGTACTTGTCAGATGTATTAATAGCACAATGACCAAGTTCCCATAGGAAAATTTTGATTATTTTGGGATAGAAGTCAGTCCAAATTTCCTTATGAAGAGGGGTAATATGATCATCATGTGATGCGTTCAATTCTTGGGCAAGTGATTTGGTAGAGAATTTGCCCTTTGGATCCAGATTCCAAACCCAACAGTCTTTGCGGGCATTCAATTGAACCCCATTAGTGCCATCCATGAGACTAATCCATTCCTCAACCTCCTCAACATTAAAGTTCCTTCTGTAACGGAGGAGCCGACCGGACTGTTTTGAATGGAAGAGCTTTTGTTGATAGCCAAGGCAAAGATGCGAGGGAATTGTTCTGTAAGGGGATTCTCTTTAAGCCATTGATCTTTCCAAAATAATGTGTGGGACTCTATCTCATGCATGAGATTCAAGTGCATCAATATAGGCCGCCAAGTTTTTCTAATGTGTTTGGAGAATTTATTGTTCGGCCAGGCTTTCAAAGGAGAAGGGCCATACTTTTATGTCAAATTGGATTGTTAATTTTCAATTGGTAGAAGGATAAAATGTTAAACTAAACCACAAACATGCTTAAACATAGAGGTACAGTATGTTTTTTTTTACCATGTAGGCATGTATTATTCATGGCCTCTTGTTGGAGTGCCTACACAAAATGTTCTTTTGTATTAGATCTCTTGGGTGGAGAAGGTCCCTTTCCTCTAGCCCTTAAACTTTTTTTTTCCCCTGCTGCGATATTAACTCTTATCTAAAAAACAACAATAAATTGTTGAATTGTAAATTTTAATTATTCCTTATTCTATCAAACTATTTTTATGTTACTTCGACTATTTTCTAGAGGAAATTTGGTTTGCTTGGTGAATGAGGCACTTGTTAACATTGACATGTACACGTGATTTTAAGTAAGAACCAAGTGAGTGACAGTTTTACTTTGCCATGTTTAGAATTTTCTGATATCTTTTTCCCCTACCAGCATGTACTCCTGATAGTGGGGTCTATCCCTCAAGTCTGCAGTCTTTTCTACATTAAATTTTGTAGATTACCTAGGAGTACTGATGTCATTTAGTGGTGATGGTTCCTTTTTTTAACAAGTTTACTCTTGTTTAAATGACAGATTCTTCCAGTAATGCTAGATGTTGGTACTAACAATGAGAAGTTACTTAATGATCGTCTTTGTAAGTGAAAGAGAAGCTTTCATTTCTTTTAGCTTCATATCCCCCTTCTAATTTATTGTGCTTGAACTCACTTCATTTCGTCCTTTTGCTCATTTAGGTCCTTGTTTAGCCTTGTCAGATAAGAAATTTGTTGTCTCCCTACAAAACATGCAAAGACTTGTAGTGATACCGAGATTTGTAGATATATGGAGCCAGTTACTGGTTGTAGCTTTCTAGAAAGTTCCAAATTGTGATATCCTTTGTTTCTCATAAAAAAAGGGGTTGCAAATTGTTTAAATATTTAACTTCGACATATTTGGGTTTACTAGGAACTCCTTTTTATTCTATTTCTCTTATGTTTCAAGGTTTGTTTGATAACCATTTGGTTCATAGTTTGTGGCTTTTAAAAAATTAAGTTCCTAAACACTACTATCTATTGATTTCTTTATTCTGTTATCTACTTTTTAGAAGTGCTTTAAAAAACCAAGCTAAGTTTTGAGACCTAAAAAAAAAAGAAAGAAGTTTTTAAAAACTTGTTTTTTAAGAATCTGGTTTAGAACTTAAATGTTTATTTAGGAAAGATGAAAACTATGGTAAATAAGTTATAAGAAAATAATAATTTTAAAAAACAAAATGCTAAAAACCAAATTGTTTGTTAGGTTCCTCAATTCCTGCGCACAGTAAAACCTAAACCCTACAAGACACAAATATTCCAAGTAAAACAAGGCAAGACCCCTGTTTTATATATTTAACACTGGATCTTGTTTTTCTTGGAAAAAGATATTCCAAGTTCAACAAGGATAAGAAACAGCAACAGGAAACAGAAATGAGAATATGAAAATGAAAGCCCCAACCATTCGAGAGAGTTGCACAATTCTCTCTGTGAAGACCTTGCTTCCTCCAAATTCTTCACATTAACCGAATAACCCCAAGACCCTACTTAACCACTTACTCCTCGGCCTTCCTTTTCTGATTCGTGGTCCCCACTTGCAGACAACAACTTCCCATGTTCCACTAACGACTTGTTCCACCTGAAATACCTTTCTTACCCTTCCTCTCATAAGTGTGAATAATTGGGGGTCTTACATGGTTGATAGTGGGGCCTTAGTTATTGGGGTTTTTCTCCTGTTCATATTTCTTCCTTTTCAGTTCTTACTTTCTTTTGTGTCTGTTTTCCTGCACTTTGTTAAATGTTTGTAGTCCATGCATTATTTCTTCTAGACATTTCGTAGAACGTCACATCACATGATCTAGTATGGCAGATTTAGGACTTCGGCAACCTAGACTGGAGGGAGAAGAATATCTATCAATTGTTGATGAATTTATGGAAGCCGTGCATACACGTTGGCCCAAAGCTATTGTTCAGGTTTATTCGTTAAGATTTTAACTTTTTAAATACCGTTCACTGCACTGTAATCAGTCTCGTAACCCTGTAATTTGATTTTGAATGATGTCAGTTTGAGGATTTTCAAATGAAATGGGCTTTTGAAACATTACAACGTTATCGTAAGAGGTTCTGCATGTTCAACGATGACATACAAGTGAGTACTTGCTGCGTTATTCAACTGGTAGATAATGGCTTAAAAGGACATTCATTTTCATTTATTTCATTTCATAAAGGGAACTGCTGGTGTTGCTCTCGCCGGACTATTGGGAACTGTGAGAGCTCAAGGGCGGCCATTGAGGGATTTTATTAATCAAAAGATAGTTGTGGTAGGGGCTGGAAGGTATCGTCAGCTGTTGACATTTACTCGAAATAGGAATACTGCTTACAATTTAGTGATAATAAGCCTTTTCTTCTTTGTTGAAACAAAATATGGTTGGCGTGGAAGAATTATTATTATCATTATGTGAATATAAGAGGAATGATAACTTTGGAAACTATAGTTCAATCCTTTTGGTTAAACCTTCATTTGTCTCAACAGGCTGTTTGTTTCCTTTCTCTTTCAACTTCAGTGCAGGGCTTGGCGTTCTTAACATGGCTGTTCAGGCTGTTTCGAGAATGGCAGGGAACAGTGATTCTATGGCAAGAAATCAATTTTTCCTAATAGATAAAGATGTAAAAATCTCTTTCAAACTTTCATTTATCAATTTCTGCATCAGTTTGGTTAGTTTTCCATGAGAGTTATTCTACAAATTATATATTCCTTACATGGATTTGGCCTGATCCGTGTTCATGCTATGGATTGATCTCATCTATCTGACCAATTATCTTTGTAGATTTCAAATTGAATATTAATTGAAAAAAAAACCATTTCTTTTAACGCTATGTAATGGTAGCCAGGTATAGTAATCATGCCTCTACTCTAGTTTATATATTCACCCTTGCCTACGTGACTTAGACTTTCATTTATTAATTTCATGAAGTCAGTGGGTTGATTCTGTAGCATGATCGACCTACTGGGGAAGCTTGACCGTGGGCTTGCTTTGTTTGCATTTGAACTACTCAAATTTCTAGCTTGTAAAAATTATCATTCATGAATATGCCAAAGCAGATGTTGAAGCAGTGCATCTCAACTCACCTCCGTTCACTTTCGACTTCTAAAAAGATGTGGAGAATAAAATTTATGTTTAATATTTGATTGAACGGGAAATGAATTGTTTGTCATTACTGTTGTCGTGCCTTTTCTACTAGGGTATATTGTAGGTAAAGTTCTTTCTTGTAATACCTTTTTTTTTATACTTTTTTTTAAATATTATATATATACACACACATATATTTTAATTTTTTAAAAAATTTTAAAAAATTTATTTTTCTGTGAAGAATGTTCCTCCTTGTTCTTGACTTTTATCTGCATTTATTTTCCATATATCTGATCCCAAAAAAAGTCAACTATTGTGCAAGTGCTATATTTATAGAATATTAGTTTCTTATGAAATCGACATTGATCTTATCTTTTTAGATTTTAGATCTTACCGTGGGTTTTTTTAATCTTTGTGAAGTGAATTTAATTGTTATTTGCTCTCCACCCCTTATAATCATGATAATGCCTGTGATGTAATGAATTTTAGCAGGGTGCTGCTGCTAGATTTTTAACTCCGTGTTACATGTTTAATTTGAGCAAAACAAATTATGTCTTTGTGCAGGGCCTTATCACAAAAGAGAGAACAAATATTGATCCGGCAGCTGCACCATTTGCTAAAGACCCAAGAGAGCTTGAGGGACTTAGTGAAGGAGCCAATCTACTAGAAGTGGTAAGCATTCTCAAACTTCCTTCATGGTTACTGAGCTAATTTCCTCAGCACTCATAGAGAGGATGCCATTACTCTTCAATAGTTTTTGACCATCTCCATTGAGACTTATGAATGAAATTTTAATCCTTGTTCAGGTGAAAAAGGTCAGGCCCCATGTTCTTCTTGGTCTGTCGGGAGTTGGCGGTATCTTCAATGAGGAGGTACGTATCCTCCAAGTTATCTTTTTGTTGTTAGTTTGTGCTTACTTCAACTTCCAAAAAGTATTATCTCAACAATATGTACGATCTTTAGGTTATTTTCATTTATGTCACATGTTTTTCAGTCGTCCATGCTTTTAGCTCACACTATGTTCTTATAAATTTGAAAAATAAGCACAGCCAAAATGAGCTTACTTCAATGGTAATTGGCATGAACTTTCTCTCTAGAGGTTGAAGGTTTGATCTCCATCCAGACGTACTCAAAAAATTTGTATAAGCAACTTAGGCCCCATTTGGTAACTATTTTATTTTTGGTTTTTGGTTTTTGAAAATTAAGCCTGTTTTAAAAAATAAGCAACTTAAGCCCCATTTGGTAACTATTTTGTTTTTGGTTTCTGATTTTTAAAAATTAAGCCTGTTTGCATCTTTCTTAAGCATAAGAGTTGAATTCTTAGTCAAATTCCATAAAACAAAAACAAGTGTTTTAAAAACTATTGTTTTTAGTTTTCAAATTTTGTCTTGGTTTTGAAAACATAGGTAAAAAGTAGCCAACAAAGGAAGAAATCTAGAGGTGTTTGTAGGCTTAATTTTTAAGAACTAAAAACAAAAAATAAAATGGTTACCAAACGGGCCTCAAGAAATCTATTTCAAATTCGAATGAGGAAATAATGGAAGGATAGGTAGGAGAAAGGAAATTCTACATCTCTCGAGTAAATTACATGCATGTGAGTCTATAATTTGTTAATGTACATTTTGTCCTCATAATTACAACTACGAGGACAGAAGTCTATGAACTTGAGACCTCATTGTCCTCTATCCATTTAGCAAATGGCAAACACCATATACGATGGTATCAATTGTTGGGTTTGCTTTCCTCTACCATTTCTCATATTTGATGGGATTAATCTAGGTGCTCAAGGCAATGCGAGAATCTGATTCAAGTAAACCTGCAATATTTGCTATGTCAAATCCCACCATGAACGGTTTGTTTATTAGGATGCAATAACTTTCATATTAACTAGCTATTTACTGTTAAAACTAATTATATGTTTTTTCGCAACCAGCTGAATGCACTGCTGCTGATGCGTTCAAGTATGCTGGAGAAAACATAGTCTTTGCGAGTGGAAGCCCTTTTGAGAACGTTGCTCTTGGTATCTTCTATGTTTCTGATAAATAAAATGTTTAAGATGGCACCCTACGAAAACAATCAATTAAAATTTTTCCTATGGTGCTATCTTTCCAAATCCTTTGAAGTGCTATTAATTCAGGACATCTATCATTGTTGGGTTGTTTTTACTGGGCACTCTTGAGTGTTGTATTTTTGTTTCTTGTTTTTTCCTTTTTGGATCTTGCTATGGTACTTTATCTTTTCTGTCTATCCTGATTTATGGTTCCGTTACTGGTTTCTACTTGTATCACTATGCATTAGTCTCTTTTCATTATCTTCATAAAAAAGCTTTGTTTCTTTTTCAGGAAAAAAAGAAATCCCTATGGGATTGCACCACTCATGCTTTTTATGTTTTGGACTCTGGCCCTGTATCTTATTAGTTTAATATGACTTTCTGTGAAATAACTTGCAGGTAATGGAAAGTTTGGCCATGTAAATCAAGCTAATAACATGTATTTGTTTCCCGGGTCTGTATCTTTCCTTTAAACACTGCTATATTGAACTTGTAAAAATTCTATGAGTTAATTGTTTCCATCACTCTGATCATTTTAATGCAGGATTGGGTTGGGATCTCTTCTATCAGGTGCTCGTTTTATCACTGATGGAATGTTGCAAGCAGCTGCAGAATGGTATGAATCTCTATCTGGCAGTTCAATATCATCTCTTTTGTGAATTTTAAATTTGGAAGATGTTAAAAATGCCTAATCTGCTGCCGAAAACCTTATGGTGTACTAAGAGAGTTTGTCTTTTGGTTGGTGAAACCGCGTGCAGACTGCTTATGAAAAAAATGATAAGTTGGGCTGTATCCCTTTCCGTACAGCCGTCCAATAGTTTTACTCCAAAAGTAAAAAACCTCTACTCAAGATTTTCCATCTTACTAAATTTGATTACTAAAGTGTGTGTGTATATATATTAGCACTTTTAACATTTTGACATCGTTATCCTTGATTTATGTTTTATTTTATCTCCAAGGTGCTGATATGATGATATTATCTCTGCAGCCTTGCTTCTTATATGACAGATGAAGAAGTTCAAAGTGGGATTTTGTACCCATCGATTGACAGGTAGGAGTAGTATTCACAGTTTTATATTCCATCATATTGTCATATAATTGAATCAACACAATCTGATTACTTCATTGTTTAGACTGGTTGACTGAAGAATTAACCTCCGAAATATCTAAATACAATTTGCAGCATTCGAGAAATCACAGCAGAGGTCGGAGCTGCAGTCCTGCGGAGTGCTGTTTCGGAGAATTTGGCAGAAGGCCATGGTGATGTGGGGCCTAGAGAGCTCAGGCTAATGGCCAAAGTACGTAAACTGCACTCACATCTTGTATATTATTCATCTGTTTTTCTAAATTAGGTGTTTGAATCTCCACTCTCTGACGTGGCCTAAAGGATAAGAGAGAAATCTCCAAGAAAATTAATCCTAATCCTAATAAATCAAGGAAGCTAATCCTAATCCCAATCAATCAAAGCTTTGAACAAAAATAGGCCAAGTTACTCTTATCCTACAACATCACTGTCACACTCATAATTGATTTTTTTTTTAAAGGGAAAAAAAAAAAAAGTAAACCTCATATTGGGCATAAAGATAAAAGCACCTCTTTTTGTGCTTCTTTAAAATAAGGTATCCATCTTAGAGTAAATGACTTTGGCCTAGTGTGAAATTCGTCTGATTGGATTCTTCTCGTTTATTCCTAGAGTGACACTTGAAAGGAGGATGAATGTTATTTCTTCTGATCATGAATCTGTATGTAGAGATTTCAATAGGCACAATAAAATTTTTGTTTTTATATTGAAAATTCATTCCATCACAAATTTCAGAAAACAGTTTTGGAAACAACTTGTTCCCTTTGATAATTCTCAAATCTATATTCTCATTTGGAAAGGAAAAAAAAAAAAAAAAAAATTCTCGAATCTATAACAGGGGAATCTGGCTGGTGCTTTAGTTTCTTTTGAGTTTATTGTTGAGGTCTATTTCTTGTTTTGCAGGAGGAGACGATTGAATACATCCAACGCAATATGTGGTTTCCGATTTATAGCCCTCTTGTTCACGAAAAATAAGCATACTTTTGAGCTCTATCATTCCTTTTCTTTTCCTCCTCGAAGACTAATCATCATCTCTGTCTCTCATAGCTCGGGGTCGGGACCAAAGAATTGAACATAGGAATTAGGTCTCTCTATTCTGAAGCATTCTAAGAAAACGTCCATGCTTGGATTCCATTCGGTTATATATATATTATTCTCAAAATTATTGTATTCAAGGTGATAAACATCATCATGCAATTGCGACTCGAGATGTTCAGAGTTCATATCTCTATAGCCATCGATTCTCTTTATACTCCCCCCATTGGTCTTCTAATTCAAATTTTGATTTCACAACTAACCTTTAGTATTATTTCTCCTATTCTAATACCATGTCTTAGAGCTATGCTAAAAATTTTAAATTTAATCATTTTCTAGGGTGTTTGATAGGCAATCTGGTAGGCATTCTAAAAATAGGAATTGGAAAATAAGTGTTAATGAAATAATATTAAACTTACATTCACCCTAAGTTTATAGGTCAATCGGTGATTTAACATGATATTAGAATGGTGGTTTAGGAGGTTTATTCAAACCTCCACAATGTTATTTCCTCCTTAATTAATATTGGTTTCCATTTATTAAATCTTCTAACATTTCAAGCTTGCAAGTGAATGGGAATGTTGGATGATAGTATTAAATTTACCTATATCAATCAAATTTTTGGGTCAATCGATGATTTAACAAAAGATTCGAAGGTAGTTTTAACATCATATAATTTATAATAATATTATATTACCAATTATTTAATTTAACAAAAATAATTGAGTTAAAAGCATGAAATACTATAGTTTTTAAAATGTTCTTTCATATTTCTAAAATATAATTTTGCATTTTAAAAATTCAAATTCAAAATTTGAATAGTTTTTAGCATTCACATTATTTGGATCATAGAATTCGGAAATATTTTTAAAAGATAGAATTGAGAGTCAATTTCATGATTATAAGCTCATTCTATATCGAACTAGATCAAAATGAGGCTAAGTTATATATATTCGAAGTATGAGAATGAGTATCTGAGCATATTTAGATAGATATTATGTCTACACGTGGATTCATATGTTCTTACATTCCATTTAGGATTAGGAATGGACACTCATTTTTTAATTTCCCATATGATCCCTCGTTATTTGGGGCTCTATTTATCTCTTTGGGCAGTTGTAGTTCAAGAATTTTTAGAGAAGATAACTAATGCTCTGTAAAATGTTTGTACAATGATCATCAAGAAAACATTTATAAGATTCTTTAGACTAAAATAACAATGAAGGAATGACTACCAATACAAAGGAAACCAGAGAACATGACCAGTCAGAAGATTAGCTCAACTGCTCCAATGCTAACTCTCAACGGTACCAGTGACAATACAATACAGTGCAGAGAAAAATCATGTCTTAACATCCCCTCAAACACAGAGATAGCAAAGCGAGACCAAATTTGTCACAAAGATACTGAAATCGGGTGACATGGAGAGGCTTGATAAGACAATCAACAAGTTGATCGACAGAAGGAACATACTAGATATCATGCTGATTGCAAAGCACTTGATTACAAATAAAATGAACATCAATCTCAGTGTATTTGGTGCGAGCATGAATAATGGGATTATGAGCAAGTGTGAGCATTGACATTGTCACATAAAGTGATAGGGGAGAAGCTAAGGGAACCCCTAATTCATTCAACAGAGAGGTGACCAATTGGATTTCACAAGACACATGAGCTAGATCACTATTCTGATTCGTGTTGGAACGAGCAAGTACTAACTCCTAGTCTTGAACAAGGGGTCCCGCCATCTCAATGACCGAGGGATTCGATTTAGTGGTAGGACCATAAACCAATTGTTCATTAGTGGATCATTGGAGACTTAAAGAGAAAGATGTATTATAGGGATATAATATTAATTTGACCCGACTGTAAATACAAACAACCTATGAAGGATTGACTTACAGATATGGTTAAATCAAGTGGACAAAAATATATCTATAAGAGTGCAACTACTAGGCTTTACTGGATTGTCCCGGTAGTTAACAATGGTTGATTAATTCGGTTAAAAGAGTTTAGCCAATTAATCTCAAATCATTGGAGTTCATTATCTGCAGCTCCATTAGGTCTCTCTACTAACTCATAAATGGATTAAACCTTAGAATAGTGTGTCGAGAAATTTCAAAATGTTCAAATTCATATTAGAGTTTGAATTATTATATTTGATATAATTAATGTTTAATTATCGAATTAAACAAAAATTTGGAGAGTTAAAATATTGAAATTTGATTTAAATATTATATATGAATATGGATGCATATTTGAATTAGGTATTTTATTAATTTAATATTTGATATTAAATTAGTTTTAAATTAATTAATCGTTTATTTATTTCTTCAAAAATTAAATTTTGGATTTTCAAAATTTAAATTTGATTTTGATTTAAAATTAAATTGGTTTTAATTTTGAATTAATAAATAAATGAATTTAAAATAAAAGTGGGATAATCCCACTTACAATTACACCTAATTAAGTCTTTTAATGGAAATTGGGTGTCTAACTTGTAATGAATTTGATTTCCATGCCATTTTTATATAAAATACATGTTTTGTAATACTCCGAATTTTGTTCTTAATGTAATCTCAGTATTTTCTAGTATTAAAGGATATTTTTGGAATTTTGAAAATTTGTGTAATTATTGTGATTTGGTTGCTAAGAAAGAGATAATTCATTTTAATTGTTTAATCAGAGAGAAATTGTGGAAATTGGACTTTTATGTCACGCAAATTTAATTTGAAATTTATGTCAGGAATTAATTTCATTTTGGGAGGAGGTTGGTTAAGTGGTTGGTTGGTTTCGTTTGGGTTGAGACTAAGTGTTGGTTTTGATTTATGTTTAGACTAGACAAATAAAATCGAACTTTGGAACTCACCTCGAACTACTCCCCAACTTTGGGTTGATTCAAGTCCTACGAGAGTTTTAAGGAGATTAGTTTTGTGGACTATATTTTTGTGAACAACTTTAGAGGTAAGTAATCTTACTATTGGAACTGCCTAGTGCCAGACAATGATAATTATGATTTATTGAGAATTATTAGTTAGCATGATATTTATGTATGCCTTCATTGACCGAGGTTTGAAAGGGCTAGAGCTAGGTATTGATAATTATGATTTACTGAGGATATATTGATGGTTTGATATGTATGTATGCCTTGCTGACATGAGGATTTAAAAGATTAGATGCACATAGGGATGTTTGAATGCTAGCATGATTTGCGTATATTATTATTCCTCGAGATCCTGCTGAATCTGAGGATGATGAGTTGTATATGTATGTTATAGAGTTATGATGACGAAATCTATATGTATGTTATAGAACCATGATGATGAGATGTATATATATGTTATAGAACCATGATGATGATATGTATATGTATATTATGGGACTAGGATGACGACATATATATGTATGTTGTAGAACCATGACGATGAGATGTATATGTATGTTATAGAACCATGTTATGATACTTGTGATATTGGAATCGTGATAATGTCTTCACTGATTAGTTAGATGCCCGCTAGAGGTTGTGTGTCCTTCGGGATTCACTAGAGATGGTGATTTCCTTCGGGATTCACTAGAGGTTGTGTGTCCTTCGGGATTCACTAAAGGTAGTGCTTTCCTTCGGAATTCACCAGAAGTTGTGTTTCCTTCGAGATTCATTAGAGGTGGTGCTTTCCTTTGACATTCACCAGAGGTTGTATCTCCTTCGGGATTCTGTTGGATTTTATGTCCTAAAACTCGTAGCTTGTAATATCATATTCTTGTTCAATAAAGCCGTTATTGAAAATCTTTAGTAAATTTAAATTCTATATTCATGAATCCAATAAACTAAGGATCCGAGGTTATTAAGTTTAAGTTTGAACTTTATATAGTGACACAAATGTGGATCAAGTTCAAATATATAGCCAAAATGGTCTATAGTATATGAATAAGATTGGGTGCCTTATTCTGGGGACACTATGGATGTGGTCCATTTTATAGTTAGTACAAACGATGTGATCCTAAACCGTTCATGTGGAGACATGAAAATGGGGGCATCCTATGTAAAGAGTTTACATAAGAATGAACTATGAAATAGTCACTTTTTACGTTCTAAACGCCATTTAATGTATAAAACTGACTATTTCGTTAATTGATGACCTAGGTAACTTAATCTTAATCCTGAGCTAACTATGAACTCTTGTTCAACTCGGAATTATCCTTAGAATCTGCGATAGGTGAGGGCCAACTCATTATCGCTGGCACCCATAAGCTCCTATTTTTAGGGTAAGATCAGGTGGATAGCTGGAGAAATAGGGTGTAAGACGGAATTCACTCCTACCCATTATAGGGATAGTAGATAAGTTGTTCCTTTTAGTACTGAATCCAAGTCTTGAATAAGGGGTCCCACCCTTTCCTTGGCCCGAGAGGGGTTCGTTTATAGGTTGGGACCTTAAACCAATTGTTCATATAGAGGATCAGTGGAACTTAAGGAATAAGATGTAGTCTCGGGGGTAAAAAATAGTTTTTTATGACCCAGCCGAGATTATGAACACCTGTGAAGGATTAGCTTACTAATCATGGTTATATCATATGGACACAAATATATCTATAGTGAGGGGAGTGCAACTACGGGACTATATGTGGAATAACCTGTGAGTTAATGAATGTTGATTAGCTCTATCTAAACAGTTTAGCCAGCTAATTCGGATCGTTGGAGCCCATGATCTATAAGGTTTCATTAGGTTCCCCTACTAGCTCAATATGGAAATAAACTTAGAACAGTATGATAGAATAATTCGAATTGTTCGAATTAGGTGAAGAGAGAGAAACCAACAAGTATATGTGATATAGTGGTCGATTTTTCAGTTTAGAGATATAGCTTTAATGTTTAAATGTGATTTAAATATTCAAGAATATAATACGTTCATATTCGGAAGCTCGGAAATAATGGAAATGTTCAAAGATGTAAAAGTCAAAGAGTTGACTTTTGACTTTGAAAAGTCAAACTTTGACCGACCTTATATTCAAATGTGATTTGAATTTCGAGAAAATGAATGCAGATTCATGCTCGGGAGATCAAAATTAGTCAACACAAAAAAAATCATAAAAAGTCAAAATGTTGACTTTTTGGTCAAAGTTCAACTTTGACAAAATGACTATTTTGCCCTTTGACTAAAGTTAGTGGGAAAATCCAAACTTTTGTTGTATAATTCTACTAACAAGATAGTGGGCTAGGTGTTGGCTTATAGTGGAGATATCAATCCCACTTAGGTAGTGGATTTTGAGGTATTGAGTTTTTATGAATTTGTTTCATGCAATTTTGCATGGTTTTTTTCTATAAATTTGGGCTTTCAATTTGGATAAAGACTTTTGGACATTTTGTCAAAATTGGTTTCTAAATTTGGGCTGGAAAAAATCACCATTTTTTGAGAAAAATTCAAAACCCAAACTCAACCCAAAAATCCATCTTCTATTTCCATCTCTTTCTCTCTCTCGGGTTTTTCATCCATCGGGTCTCACAATCCGGTTATGAGTCCAGAGTATAGTAGGTCAGTTCTAGTGGATGTCCGGTTCGTGTTCGAGCAGAGATAGAAGAGTTTTGGGAGCATCAAAGGTAAGATTAAAAAATAAACTAATTAATTAGTTTAGGGTTGTATGTTTAATTTGTGCAATTAGAGTAAAATTGATCCTCATTTCTACTGCACATGCCTATTTTTCCTTCATGTGGTATCAAAGCATGTTTTAATTTTACTCAATTGCATGTTGTGGGTTTCAATTTATTAGATAAAATTGAGATTGGAAACTAAAATGGTTTTAAGTTTTGGCAATTAAATTAAGTTTTTTTGTAGTATTAATTTGTAATTGCTCGCATGTTTATGAGCATTAATGTGTAAAAAAGGGTCTGTAAATTTGTTAGAGTCATTAGAGTTGAAATTAGGTTGTAATTAATCGATTCGGGGAGAGAGGACAACATCAAAATTGAAGGGATTTTGCTTCCAGACCCGTTTTAGTCACTAGACCCGATGACTTGACTCGCCAACCCGAGTTCTGACCCGGTTCGAAGCAGCTGCGTGCACTGCGCACCCGCAACCCGCCCGCCCGTACGCCGACCCGATTCGCTGTCCACGCTTTTCATTCGACCCAACCTACCCGGGATTCCGTTGACCGTGCCAGCGCGCGTTGACAAGCCGGTCCAGACGGTCTGACCGGTCCGTTTGACCTGGTTGAGCCGGCTTGACCGGTTCAACTTGGTTTTTGGAGTTTTTGGGCCGGTTCGAGAGTTTTTTGGCCAGTTCAAGTTGATTCAAAAGTGTTTGATGCTGGTTCGAGAGCGGTTTTTTGTACTACACCAAATTATTATTGTAATAATTTAGTTGTTAGCTTAATTTAAGAGCCAAAACCAATCCATTTTAGGGTGTTTAATTAATTATGCATGTTGATGTATGTTTTTATTAAATTTTGAATCTTGTTGTGCATATAGTATACCATATAGATTTAAAATCTCACCATAGGTTAACATGTACATGCATTTGATATATGTTATAATTGTTATAATGTATATAGTATGCATGTTAAGTTTTTTTTTTAATATAAAGTGTTATATTAAAGCATAATCATTAAGTATGAATGTATGTTATAGATGTATGATTCTAGGATTATAATGGCTATAATTTTATTTTATAATTGTTAAAAAATAAACCTAGACTTTAAAATCTATAACAAAGGTAAAAGTTGCATGCTCACCTGGGATTAAATTGATACAATTTCAATCGGCAGGTCGATTACTTGTTAAACAAAGAGTTATTTACTTACCCGGGGAGATCTTGTCTAAGGTTGGGGGTTCTTAAGATGATGGTTTACGGAACACCTCCTACCTGGAGATCAAACTGACATCTTAGTCAAATAACCCTAGTTTTAATGAGCATGCGTGAGAGATGTGAGGTAATAAAATTTGTTTATCACCCAGACATCATAGGTTAAAATCCAGTATAAGAGTTATACATGGTGACAACAGTGGTGTAGTTGCAAATTCAAAAGAACTTCGAAGCCATAAACAGGGAAAGCACATCGAACGCAAGTACCACCTTATATGTGAAATCGTACACCGTGGTGACGTTGTAGTGATCCCGATACCTTCTGAGCAAAACATTGTTGATCCTTTTACAAAAACCCTCACGGCTAAAGTTTTTAAGGGTCACCTACAGAGTTTAGGTCTACAGTGTTTCTAAACTAGGACAAGTGGGAGATTATGTTGGGCGTGAATGCCTTAGTTTATTGTATTCATATGTTTATTGTACTCATATGTAATATTAATTTCTCACAATTAAATTAGTTTGTTTGATCCTACTAGGAGTTTTAGTCCAAGTGGGAGTTTGTTAGATTTTATGTACTAAAACTTGTAGTTTGTAATATTATATTTTTATTTGAATTTCTTTTTCTCTTCTTTCTTCTTCTCCACCCCCTCCCCCCTTCTTCCAGCTGCCGAGATCCCCCCAAATCTTCATCATCTTCACCTTAACCCGACCATTGCAGGCCATGTCCGTCGTCGACCCAGCCCCCTCACGTTGCACGTCTCGTCTGTCGCATGTCCAGCCCAGCCACGCACGTTAGATCTGTTCGGCGTCGATGTTTTAGCCTCTACACGCCGCTCGCCGGAGTCATTCGCGCTAGAGTCGTCACCAGCCACTTGACCGCATGCCCTGAATTTTCACCCACACTGCTTTCGAGTTGATGCCACTGATTTGCCAGCCTTGCCCAGTCACGAACTCCATCCAACCATGTCGTTCTCTGCGTCAGCTACTCAATGCCGTTACTGGGGTTCACCGGCGCTGGCGCCACCGGAGGTTCTGTTTTAGGTGTGGGTTCTTACTTTTGTAAGCATGTGGGGCGTCTTGTTTTTGCCAATCAAATTGTGGGTTCCTTTTAATGATTACCCATTATGTTTGGGTTGTAGATCAGGATTTTGGAGGAAGTTGAGGTCGAAAGCGTGCTACCCACTCTTACAAAAGTTTTATTTTGGTTGCTTTGGCGTAGTTTCAGGTAAGTGGTTGGGATGGTTTCCTTTGGGTTAAGGGGTATTTGTTGAAATTTAAGTTACTAAGCATTGGTTTTGATTTATGTTTTAGACTGGACAAATAAAATCGAACTTTGGAACTGACCTCGAACTAAGCCCCAACTTTGGGTCGATTCAAGTCCTACGAGAGTTTTAAGGAGATTAGTTTTGTAGACCATATTTTTGTGGCCAACTTTAGAGATAAGTACTCTTACTACTGGAACTGCCCTAATGCCCGACAATGATAATTATGATTTATTGAGGATTATTCTTTAGCATGATATTTATGTATGCATTTATTGATTGAGGTTTGAAAGGGCTAGAGCCATATATTGATAATTTGTTGGGTTTTATGTCCTAAAACTCGTGGTTTGTAAAACAATGGAACTTATTCTGAAAAATTCAACAAAGGTGTTATTGAATTGTTGTATTGCTTATGAGAAATCCAATAAGCCTAAAAGTCCCTTGACTATTGGATGTGGAGACATAAAAGTGGATCAGGTTCGAGTAAATAGTCAAAATGATCTATAGTATATGAATAAGGTTGTGTACCTTATTTTGGTAACACTATTGGATATGGCCTGCTCTGTAGTTGTTACAAGGAGTTGTAAAGTGCTACAAACGAAGTGATCCTAATTCGTTCATGTTGGGACATGAGGAGTGGGGGTGTCCTTGTGCAAAAGGGTTTATACAAGATCAGACCACGAATTCAGTCACTCTTACTTTACAATGCTGTTTACTATTTAAGATTGACTATTTCAAACAAATGACCTAGTTAACTTGACCTTAATCCTAAGCTAACTATGAACACCTATTTATTTAGAATTATCCTTAAATTTGCATAGGTGAGGGTTGACTCAGCAACACTTTTAGGGATAGTAGAGAGGTTGTTCCTTTAAGTGTTAATGTTGGGTCCTGAACAAGGGGCCCCACCCTCTCACTGTCCCAAGAGGGACTCAGTTTTGTTGATTGCATCACAAAATAATTGTTCATTAGGGGATCAGTGGGGACTTAAGGAATAAGTGGTAATTTTGGGGGTAAAACAAAGATTTGATCCAGTCGTTATTATGAACAACCTGTGAAGGGTTGACTTATTAATCATGGTTATATCGAGTGGACATAATATATCTACGGTGAAGGGAGTTCAACAATGGGTTTTAGTGGAGTAACCCATTAGTTAACGAATGGAGGTAAGATCGGTCTAGTGAGTTTAGCCGATTAATCTCAGATCGTTGGAGCCCATGATCTATAGGTCCACAAGGTCCTCTTACTAGCTCGGAAATGGATTAGCTCTAGAGTAGCGTGATAAGTTAATTTGAGACGTTCAAATTAGAATCAAACGAAATTGGAGAATATATATTTAAATATGATTTAAATATATGAAGATAGATTTGTGTAAAATTAATTTAATATTGGATATTAAATTAGTTAGAATTATTTAAATTGTTTAAATAATTTTTTATTAATTTTATTAGAAAATTAAGAATTAATTTGTGAAATTAATAAATTTTGATTTTAGAAATCAAATATGATTTTAAAATCAAAATTTTGGATTTTGGAAATAGAAAAACACAAAAATGAAAAATTGGAATTTTCAACTTCATCTTTAACTAGCTCACAAAGAACCCATTTTCTTCAACCTTCAATAACTCCAAGCATGAGCTACATTCCATGCAACAAATCTCTTTGCATGATAGTTGCAATATATTGAAGAGATTAGAGTGATTTTGAAGGGATTGCAACCAATAGAATTTTAGTTGAAAAGTTCAGGTTGAAGAAGGTATTCTTCATTGGGTTGCTGCTGAGAGCATTCTCTAATTCCCTTTGATTCCAGCTTATTTTGAGTCCTAAAACTCAATCTAAAGCTCTAGTAGGGAAGATCTTGTGGTGGTCTGCATAGAGATTTGGAAGAACTAGCAGTTGGAAATCGAGATTTCAAAGGTTCTTCAAAGGTATGTCTTAAAACCCATTAAATTATGCTTGAGCATGCTTTGAATTCTATCAAAATTAATCGATTAGAGTGCTTATTGATCTTCGTCGCTTCCACTGCGTATGGTACCAGCCAACAATTGGTATCAGAGCATCAAAAGCATTCAATTCGGTTTAATTTCTCTAGAGTAGCGTGATAAGTTAATTTTGTTAGGTGTTTTATATGAAAAATATGAAACTACTGTACTGATATGGTTTTCTGAGTTTTAGCCTCTAATTTCTCTTTGATTTCTCGTTTAAATTTTTAATTGGCTCTTGCTTGATGAGCTTATATTTCTTCCCAAGAGTCTATAATTTGTCCGTGCTAAACGATGGAGTTGCGCGATAGTATTGGACACTAAGCAATCGTGTAGCGTCCTCAGGAACTAGACAATGACACTATGCGATAGAAGGCAAACACTACACGATCGTGTAGTTTGATTAAGAGTTTTGCGATAGTTGCTAAACGATCACGCAAACACTAAACGACCAAGAAAATACATGATGATGGTCTTCAATGCTAAACGATCAGCCTTAGCGAAATATTGAGCATGAGCGAGAGCTACCATTTTGATCGGTTCTCTTGAAGTTCGGTCCGGTTCAGCTTCAAATGGTTTGTGGCTGGTCCGGTTCAGACTCTGCTAGTCTGGTTCAGATCGTTCAGGTCTGGTTCAAATCGTTCGGGTCTGGTTCAGACCGTTCGGGTCTGGTTCAAGCAGTTTGGAGCGGTTCGAGTGGTGTTGAAGCTGTTTTTTTGTAATAGTTAGGCTTTTGTTTACTTGTTTTTGCCAAAACTAAAACCATATTCATCCGTGTTTAATTGTTTATGCATTGGATGTATGTTATAATTAAATAAATCTTGTATGTGCATATAGTATGCCATTTAGATTTAAAATCCCACTGTAGGAAGCATGCAACAAGCATTGAAAGTATGTTATAATTTGTTATAATATATAGTATACATGTTAGGGTTTCTTGTATTTAATATAAGTGTTATATTAGATATTGAATGCTTGTATGTTGTGGATGTTTAGTATGTCTATAGTTTTATAAGTTGTTATAAAATTGGGTTAGACATTTAAAATCCATAACAAAGAATAACTGCATGCTCACGTAGGTTAACCACTTGTTTTAATAGTTAAAATAGGTCGTTAAACTTGTAAAACAAGGGTTACAAACTCAACTGGTATATAATCCTATCGAAGGTTGGGGGTATTTAAGTTGACGGTCTACAGAATACCTTCTACCTGGGGATTATGGCCGAATAATTAAGCTGGTAACTAGTTTTATGAGTATTTGTGAGCGGTGTAAGGTAATAAAAGGGTTTATCACCTAAACATCTGATGACATGCAAAAATGCATGCCATCTTAGTCCTTTTACTTAGAATTATGAAGGTTGTTAAGCAGAATATGCGGCAATCATGTTAGGAATTCACAAGAAAAAGAGTTTGCGTCAATCAGCATGTCAAATCTCAGCTAACCCATTATTTTGTGTTAATTATGCGTTCAATGTTCTATTTTTGTAGCTAATGCAGGAAATGAATGCACACGCGGAAACCAGACCACCGCATGTGGAAAAACACTCCATCGCAAAGGCAAGTGCATCGATCAATGCATGGATGTTGCAATAATCAGCCGTATGTGTCCATCGCATGGGAGTTGCGCTCGTCAAGCTATTGTGATCATCATGTAGAGTTGTGGTATTAAGCGAATGCGGCCATTGAATTATTGAAACTACGCGACAACGCATTCTAATGGGATCAACACAAGATTGGTGGAATGAACGCATCAATGCATCTACCTCGAGAAAATCCAAAGTTGATGCTGACATTTCACCTACCACGCTGTTAGTGGCAGAGGTTCAGAAAAGAACTAACGTGTCGAACGTCAGACTCAGAGCAGTCCAATTAATGCTGTCGGCAACCCAAGCTCTATAAATAGAAGCCGACAAGCTGAAATTCAAGTTATCCGGGGAGGATTCTTATGATCCAGGGATTTTCCCCGCGATCCAGACAAACGCGTGAGAAGATGGCTGAGAGTTCTTCACCTCCTTCATCCATTCTGAGTGACAACCGGAGCCTTCGACCGGAGCTAGATCTCGAGAGAGTCAGCTCCTCCGCCCATCTATGGCACCACCGGTAGCCTTGACGCACATCCGCTAGGAGCAAGTCTTTGCTTCTAGCCGGTCATTTCCTTTTCCTTTCTTTCTTATATTGTATTGTTAGACATTTTGGAGTTAAGGAATTAATACAATTTGTTTTCAATGCATTTCTCTGTTCCTTCGAATCTATCTCCATCTTCTTTGCTTAGCATCTTAACTTTCATTGCAACACTTAGTGGGATTGCTTGGGTATCTGATAACTTGTAGAAATATAAGTTATTTATACTATTTTATTTAGATATTGTAGCAAAAAGAAAGGAAAGTTGCGTCAATAGTATACAAATTGGCTAAGAAATACGAAAATTATGAAATGTCGTAAATACACCCACTAACACCATTGCGATGGTGAATAGAATGTTTCAGTCTTTGTTTTGCAGGAAATAGGTCACCGCATGCGTTAATGGCTCAAAGACAAAATGAAAAACGCATCTACGTCGCATTGCGCCCATTAATCAAGAACAAAAAGACAATGATGGCGCATGCGACAATCGATCTTGAGCTTAACGATCAACACAATTTCAACCGCATGCGGTAATAAAAAATAACACTGCATGCGGCGATCGACCGAAGATGTGAAGAGCAATGCATTCACGGAAGATTCTGACAAGTGTACAACTTTTAGTTGTGCATTTCTGACGGATTGATTGCATAACAGAAGGAATTTTCCATTCTGCCATTTCAGGAACTACCATAACTATACAGTGGGGACCACAAATTTAAAGAGCCAAGGTCTCACCTATAAATAGCTTCTTCAAATTCACTGAAAGACATACATGTATACATAGAGACGTGCATATACTGATTCTGAGAGAAATGCTGGTCTGAAGCGACTGTCAAGAGTAGTTCCGAGAGAATGACGAGACAAGGCCGAGAGGTGAGTCTCCGAGTAGAGAATTCTTCTGATTCCCGTAGTTGAAGCTCTGTGCAAAGGTCAATTCTACCGGGAAAGCAAGCCTGAGAGGGAAGCTTTCCTCTCTACCACATCCACACGCCGGCAAGCACAATCTTTGATCGGGATCTGTGTCAAGACGTTGACACTTTTTCCGTATTTGTTTCTATCCTCTATTTCATCTTCTGTGTTCATCTTCTGTAATTCTTCATTCACAACATGTATCAAACGCTTAATTTTAGAATTAAAAATTATCATCGTCACCATTATCATCTCTCTATCTCTTTCCATACATTCATAATCCATTTTCTCCATGATGTGTTCTTAATCTTTGGGGTAAATAGCGGGAATTAAACGAGTGAGTTAAATCGTGTTAAGGAATTAATTAAGTTTAGCTAAAGCATGCTCGATGACATCTTCACCTGTGAGAGCAGAAGTGAAGATGCTATTCCGCCTATCGAGAGAAGGTTGGAAGAATGCGCTAACTAAAGTGAGAAGTATTTCCAGAGATGGAAACAACCTTGCGTTCATCACGTTCATCCCTATTTCACCATAGAGATATGGGAACGCGGCCGATCACCGAGAGGTGTACGCGAAGGGAAAGCGGAACCTTAGTTTTGTTCTCAACGCAATTGACAAACTTGCGATGTTTTTACTCTTTACTCTTTCTCTTTCTGCTTCGTTCATAAGACTTGCCATTGCATACATCGATTCATTTATACAACTTGACAGTCAGTTCTCGACCTCAGTATCATGTATCATGTATCTTGTATCATGTATCCTATTAGTTTAGGATTTTACTCTATCAACGCATTTTTACTTTCATCGCAATTTATATTTCTATATAAAACAACATTCTTTATTCATTATTAAAAACCGGGTGCATGTATCACATAAGTATCACATTAACGAAAACAATCCCCATGTTCGACCTCAGATCATTATGAGAAACTTGCGTTGGAATTATACTTGGTTTCAGTGCAAGGAAACTTGTGACACGCACTACTACATCGCATACTACGAGCATATCATTATCAATGCATATATTTAGACGTAGTATCACATAAAATTCTCTTTATCGCAAAGCAAATTTAGCACATCATTCGTTTCATTCATCAGCCATGCGTTAAAGTAGATAAAGAGATTAAATTTAGATCATCAAGTTTATGGCAACATGAACTTGAATCATTTTTATCATCAGTAGTGTGCATAAGCGATATATAACATACACAACATAACATTTCTTCCCGTATCCTTACAAGTTTATGGCGCCGTTGTCGGGGACATGAGCTTGTATGATTCATATTCACATTGTCCATATAATTTTTACTGTTACAGTATCGCATACTTAGTCATGTGGATTAGGGATATGAAGCATGTAGCAACCCACCAAGAGGTGTGCGTTGCACGAGTGTGTGAGTAATCTTATTTGCTTAGTTTGAAACTGTTGCAATGCCTGTCTATAGGCTAACACATTGCTTGTCTATGAGTAAAGTAAGCAACAATCAACTTCTCGGGTGGGTAAGTGGTTGGATGCATTAAGCAATGCATGCATTATTCACTAGAGATAGGAGTAATCTTGCGTCAACAAAGTTCATGCGTTTGTCTTGTTTCATGTTGTGCCTAACACACCTTTAGAGCTACTCGAAAGAGAGTCTAAAGAAAGAACCTAATGACTCGAGAGAGCTAGGTTAGAATCTAGACTCGAGAGAGCGAGATTAGATCGGCATAAGCAAGAGATAGGAACTTAGAGATAAGCTTTGTTTGTCAACACTACATCACATGCACCCTAGGAATAGGTATGATATTATGTGGTCGCCTTATTTGTGTGTGTGTCACTCTATCATCACATAAATGAGAATAGAGGCTTATGTGTAGGTCCTATAGACTTATTGCATATATCACATGCATTCTAGCATTAGAAGTCGTAACATTCACATCGAGAGGTGGTTTACTATTGTATGTGTGTTGCATGATCGCATGGCTTGTGTTGATTAAGCTTACCCTTGCGGTCACTCTTAAGGGTTGCAATGAATTCATCTCTACATTTTATCTATTTTTCCATACATTTATTTCATGTCAAGTGTTGTCATATCTCTACCTCTCATGAATATTCTCATTGCGTTGTCTGTTAGATTGGAGTAGGAGTAGGATTAACTTAGCAAGATCCCCTCCATTCTTTTATTTAAACCTCCGCATGCACATCACCGCATACATATAGCTACAAGTCCTTGTGTTCGACCTCGAATTACTCAAGAAACTTTCATTCGCGTTATACTTGGCGTGAACGCAAGAAAATTTGTGGCAGGACGCATGGTCATCGCATACATTCATTAACGCATTATCAGTCCAACGCATGACCATCGACGCATGACTATCAACGCATATCTTAGGAACATGCATCGCATACCGCGTCCATGGGATTTTGGTTGTCAAGTAAAATTGACTTCTAATTTCCCGCCACCAACATCGTAGATTTAAGGCCATTTATAAGTGTTATACTTGGATAAATCACACAAACTTGGGGTTGTTTTTTTATTAGCCGGAAAAGAACCTAAGTATGTTTTTACCCAAAAATTAGAACACTTCAATGGTAGTTAATAACTTCTATATGATAGAGTTACTAGAAAACTTTAGTGGGAGATTAATAACAAATACGATATGTTATTCTTAGCTCTCATGTCTCTAAGAGTTCACAGTCTGGATTTAAGCGATACTCCGTGTCACCCTGGGAGTGACCTCCATACGGAAGTATTTTTTTAGCTTAAATTTAGATTCTAGTGAATAAAGGGAAGTCGTTCGAACAAAAATCAAGTTTACGATTTCAACTGCCACGTCTCCACATAGTTTATACCGTGAGATTCATATGACGCTTCATGTCACCTTGGGTGACCTCCATACGAAAAGTGGATGTATGCATCAATACAAAGGTAAATGGAGGAAGTAGTTCATAGTAAGTAAGTGAAGAAAATGTGTCAACATATCCTACGGTCTCCTCCATTAGTCTGAACCGTGAGATTCCTATGTTGCACATGTTGGTTAGCTTTAAGCGGCTCTTTGNTATCCTACGGTCTCCTCCATTAGTCTGAACCGTGAGATTCCTATGTTGCACATGTTGGTTAGCTTTAAGCGGCTCTTTGCTAGTCGTTTAACGATGGCTATCCCCATGGGTGTTGTGACATAAACTATACAATGATGCAAGCAAGGTTCAAGTCCATGTCCACGTTACCAGATCCCCGGCAACGACGCCATAAACTTGTTAGCAGATTTTGTACTATGATGAAAATCCATGCCATAAACTTGATGACATAGATTTTATGCAATGATATGTGATAATACTTCTAGATATGCGTTATTAATGAATGTTCTTGTAGTATGCTGTGCATTGTCACAAGTTTCTTTGCGTTGAAACCAAGTATAATTTCACCGCAAGTTTCTCAGTGTGATTCGAGGTCGAACACAGGGACTGTTTGAGGTTATTGCGTTATGTTTGTGATACATGCGACCAGAGGTTTTTCAAATTAATAAAAGAGTTTTGTGTGCAATTAATTAAACATGCGATAAAGTAAATTAAAGCGATAAAAATGCGATAATAAAATAAATTGCAATAAAGTAAATCTATGCTAAGATGATACAAGATACAGGTTAAATGATACAAGATACCGAGGTCAAGGCTGGCTGTGAAGATTGTACAAAGATCGTGTAATGCGGTGACAAGTCTTATGTGTGAGGCAGAAACAGAAAAGATAATTAATACAAACAGTGCAAGTTCCTTAACTACATTAAAGATATAAGTATGGTTCCGCTTTTCCCTTAGCGTACACATCTTAGTGATCGGCTGCATTCCCACATCTCTATGGTGAAACAGGGACGAACGTAATGAACGCAAGGTTGCTTCCATCTGTGGAAGTACTACTCGCTTTAGTTAACGCATTCTTTTAACCTTCTCTCGACAGATCAGAATGACATCTTCACTTATACTCTCACAGGTGAAGATGTCGTCTAGCATGCCTTAGCTAAACGCATTTATCTCTTTAGCACAGATTAAGTTACTCGTTTAATCCATATTAATTACCAAGGTATTAAGAAAACTTCATGGAGAAAATGATTAAAGGAAGAACGGAAATAGACAGGGAAATGGAAATGGAAATGATCGAGACATTCAATAAAACTATTTAGCGTCTGATACATGATTTGTGAATGAAGAGATTAAGAAGATGAAATACAATTGATGAATAGAGTTAGAAACCAATACAAATAAGCGCCAACATCTTGGCGTCGATCTGGATGGAGATTTTCTTATCGGCGTGGATGGAGTGAACGAATGGATGAGCCTACCTCTCAAGCTTGCTCAACCAGTAGCAGGGATCTAAGCATAGAGCTTCACGGTGGGGATCTGGCAGAATCGCACTGAGACTCACCTCTCGGCCTTGTCTCTTCTCTTCCCGGATTTCTTCCGATCAGNCTTCACGGTGGGGATCTGGCAGAATCGCACTGAGACTCACCTCTCGGCCTTGTCTCTTCTCTTCCCGGATTTCTTCCGATCAGTACTCAGCTCAGCCTCTCTCTTAGTAATCTAGCATCAATTCGCCCTCGTATCAAGTATACCCGTATCAAGTATATCTTCTCTGAATTCTATGGGGGTATTTATAGGTGAAAAGCTTTGACTCTTGCTTGTGGGCCCCACTTATTGTTATGGAAATTCCAAAGATGGAGGAATAAATATTTTTTCTGTTATGCAATTAGACCGTCAAATCTGCACAACGATTAGTTAAACACGTGTCACAATCCTCCACGTTTGCGTTGCTCAGCTGCATCTTTCGATCGGTTGCTCGCATGCGGTGTTGTTTTTATTACCGCATGCGGTTGAAATTCAGCTTGGGATCGACTGTCGCCTTGCGCCGTCATTGCGTTAATCGTCTCTTCATTGTTGATTGACGGGCGCAATGTGACAAAGATGCGTTGTTCAGCTTCTCGTTGAGCCTTGATCGCAAGCGGTGACTTGGTTTCCTGCAAAACAGAATAGAAATATCCTCTTCTACCATCTTGATGATGTTAGTGGGTGTAATTGCGATAATTTATATTTATTGTATTTCTGAGCTAATTTTCATACAATCAACGCATATTCTTTCTCTTTTTTGTCGCAATATCTAGATAAGGCAGCATAAATAACTTGTATTTCTACAAGTTATCACACCTCCAAATTTAGATATATGCGTGTCCTCAAGCATATCTTATACTAAGGCAATAAAGCTCAATTCCTCTCCTATATTTTCGCATCAATTGGTTGCTCCGAATGTTACACTTAGGCACATTTCTTAACAACGAAATTTCCCTCTATCCTTGCTAATTCTTAACAAAGCTCTACTTTATTCTTCTATATGATAAAATTCTACTCAAAGATGCTTTTCTAGTTTTTAAAATAGAATGTCTATCTCTTCTTTGTCAAAACAACTTGATATATCTATATTGGTTTCTTCACAGAATGCGGCGCGTGACGCTCAATCTCCTCCCCTGTGCGCGTGGTGCCCATATCATCCGACTATTTTTTTATTTTCATTTTTATTTTCTTATTTTCCTTTAATTTCCCGATCTAATTTTCTCCAAATTCTCACCAAATTTTAGCCTTTTCAAATTTGATTTCCTTCCTAAATTATCATTCCTTGCAAATCCTTTTTATTTGCTCCAAATCTTCAATATTCCATCTTTCAAATTCCTCTTCTTATTAAATCCATTTCTTTTCTATTTTTTATTCAATCTCCACCCTTCATTTGCAATCAAATCCAATGGCGAAAATTTATCCCCCCTTGCCTATAAATTTGCAACTTGATTTTACTTCTTCATTGACACATCCAAACTATTGCCAAGTCATTAAGCTCTCCAATTCTCTTACTCGTCAAAATTCTTGTCCTCTTGCTCCATAATTGACCTAGAGTTATTTTTGTGAGTTTCTTTTTAGTGCTCAACTTGTGTATTAGCATTCAAGAGTAATATTTGTGAGGTTTTCTTTTATAACTTTTGGAATTGTATTAAGTGTGGGTACACTCTTGGGGTTGTGAGAAAAAGAAATTGGTTGATCGTTGAACTAGTTAAAAAAAGGATCTTAGGTGTTTCTTAGCCTAGGAAAAAGAGGTGTGTCGTCGGTTTTCGGTCCTCGACCTGCAAGAGGACTACTTAGTGAAATACACAAGAAGGAGTCTTGGAGAGTGGAGTAGGCAATTTGCCGAACCACTATAATTCCCGGTGTTTTCTCTTCCTCTCTCTCTTTTATTTCTTGTTTTCAAATTTTTTTTGCTTCTTGTCTTAGTTATTTTTTTAATCTTTCTTAATTGCAAGATTTAATTTTTAGTGTGTTATTTAAATTTATCCTTGATTAATTGTCTTTAAATTTGAAGTTATCATAGCTTGCATGATTTAAGTTTTGTCTTGCATAAATTTTCTTTAATCAAATTAGTGGGTTAACTTTATTGAGCATTGTTTGAAGATAAAATTATTTTTTAAAAAATTGGTAGTCAACCCTATTCACCCTTCCTCTAGTGTTGCATTTAGATCCTACAAAGTGATGCGGCAGTAGTCTCCAAATTCTTAAAGAAAAATATTTTCACGCGTTTTGGCACTCCACGTGGCATAATAAGTGACGAAGGCTCCTACTTTGTCAATTACTCTGTCAAAAATCTGCTGTTGAAATATAATATCCTCCACAAAGTGGCCACCGCATACCATCCAAAGACGAATGGTCAGGTTGAAGTGTCCAATCGAGAAATTAAGTTGATACTCATCATGAGTGAATTCATTTACTAATGGAACTTTCATCATCAAAGACAGCTTTACTAGCGAGATACTCATCATGAGTGAATTCATTCTCATGAGCGAGATCAAGCTTTTCATGACAAACTTTCATCTTAGCGATACTCACCTTACCAACAAGATTCAGTCCAATTTCTAACGAGATTTCTTTCTAGAGCGAGATCCTCATCACAAAATTAGCGAGATCCTCATTCTCCATATCTCGCTATAACTCTCCACGGTGAGCTATTTGCTTGTTCTTCCCAAGCAGTTGTCTACTTATGCACAGATTCTCTGTTACAACTTCAAAAAATTCATAACTCAAAATCCAGACATCTTTTGAAGAAACTTTCTTCTACAACCATGTTTAGAATTGAGTTAACTTTCTTACCTTAAAATTTGAGCCAAAAATTTCTTATAGTTTGGCCTAGAGCTTCCAATCTTCACCTCGGGCTCTGATTAATCCGAGATTCTGCCTCTTCTTCAAATTCCTCACTTTTTGTTCTTCTTCTCCTGTAATCTTTCTGATTCTCCCAGCTTTCAAATGGCACCGATTTCACTAAATTTGCTCATGTAGATTGCCAAAACCAAGCTTTTGAAGTTCATCTTCCTTTTAATCTTCCTACCACCTCCCGAGTTCAAGGATTAACTGCCACGTCACCAGTGCCTCCAGCCCAAGCCAATAAGTGAGTTTTCTTATTTAATATGTTTTTCTTTTCCTTTCTCCACAACTTCTATAAATACCATGGATTTTCACTTATTAGATATTTAATATATCATTCCTTTGGCTAAACATGCTTGTTTAGGAAACTTAAAATTCAGGTTTACACTTAGCTACACAAGAGCTTATTTCTTCTTGCTTCCATCCTCTATCCCTCCTAAAACATGGCTTTATTTAACTTATTAGAAGACATCACATTACTTGCTCTTACTTAAAGTAATTAGGGTTCGGGTTTTACAGTTTTGCTCAAGGAAGGTAGGGTATGTGTACCTAATACCTTAGTACTTAAGCAGGCTATTTTAGAAAAAGCACATAGTTCAGCCTATGCTATGCATCCAGGTAGTACGAAAATTTATAGAACACTAAAGAAGACGTACTGGTGGCCTGGTATGAATAAAGAAATAGCAAAGTATATTGATAGATGTTTGGTATGTCAATAGGTTAAACTAGAGCATCAAAGGCTAGCAGGATTACTTAATCCATTTCCAGTACCAGAGTGCAAGTGGGAGCATGTCATGATGGATTTTTTGTTTGGTTTGCTCAGGATGCCATCAGGTTATGATGGGATATGCGTGATTTTTGATAGATTGACAAAGACAACTAAATTCTTACCAGTTGAGATTACTTTCACCTTGGGCAGACTAGCTAAGCTATATGTTGACAAAATTGTGAGCCAGCTCAGAGCTCCAGTATTGATAGTATCAGATCGAGATTCACGGTTTGCATAAAAGTTTTGGCCTAGTTTGCAAAGGGCCTTAGGCACCAAGTTGTTTCTTAGTATAGCTTTCCATCCACAAAAAAATGGTTAGTCGAACGAATGATTCAAACGTTAGAAGATATGTTTAGGGCATGTGTATTACAGTTTAAGGGCAGTTGGAATACGCATTTGTCGTTAGTCAAATTTGCGTATAACAACAGTTATCATACGAGTATCGTTATGGCACTATATTGTAGGAATGTATTAGTAACAAAGGAAGCAAAAAGGATCATTTAAGCACTCTAATTCATTAATCTTGACAAAATATAAAGCATGTTCTTACAGAAAACAAGTGAGTTTCGTGACATAACTTTGTAGAACCTCTTCAAAGCACGATCTCTAGCTGTAATCTTCTCTAAATCTTATTTTAGACCACCTCAAGATCTTCCCCACTATTCTCTTGGTGCTCTAGATTGAGTTGTGGGACTCAAAACAAGCTTGAATCAAGGGATGATAGAGAATTGCTCACAACAGCATTCTTGTTGAAGAACCCTTTCTTCAGCACAAATTTTCTCTAAAATTCTCTCTTGAGTACATGCTCGATCACTCCAAACTCTTCAATATATTATAGATCATCATGCACGAAAGAGAGTTGCATGAGTTGCAGCACATGCTTGGAGTAAATCAAGAAGAGCAAATGGAAAGTGTGTGAGCATGAAGAAGATGGACAATGGAAAAACATGTTTGTTCCATTTTGTGTATTGTTTTTCCAATTTTCCAATTTTATCTCAAAATCAAAAACTTGATTTTTTAAAATCCATTTTTGATTTTAAAACTGAAAATTTTAATTTTATAAAATTAATTTCATAAATTAATTTTTAAATAAAACTTAATTAATTTAATATCAAATATTAAATTAATTTTTATACACATCCATCTTTATATATATAAATTCTCCTATTCCATATAATTCTCAAATTAAACACGTAATTATATCTCATATAATTACTAATTCTCTTAATTCTAATTTGAACGTTTCAAATTAACTTATCACGCTATACTAGAGCAAGTCCAATTACGAACTAGTAGGGGGACCTTGCGAAGCTACACCCATTAGACCAAATTAAGCCCCATTCGTTAACTAATGGGTCACTCCACTAATGCCCATAGTTGCACTCCCTCAATGTAGATATATTATGTCCACATGATTTAACCATAATCAGCAAGTCGACCCTTCACAGGTTGTTCATAATAACAGGTGGGTTAAATATCTATTTTACCCCCGAGATTACGTCTTATTCCTCAAGTTCCCATTGATCCACTAATGAACAATTGGTTTGTGATTCAATCGCTAAACCAAACTCTCTTAGCCTAGTGAGAGGGTGGGGCCCCTTATTCAAGACTTGGATTCAATACTTGAGAGAACAAACTTTCTCCTATCCTTAAATCGGGTAGGCGTGAACTCTGTCTTGCACCCTATGTATCCAGTTATCTATTAGGTCTTCCCCTTGAAATGGGTGTAAGACCCTAACACTAAATCTAAAGTGGGAGGTTAAATAGAGAAGAAAAATCCTAAGTAGGGATATTGGAACAAAGGGTGGAAAACATTTAAATTATCCAAAAAGGTGATCAAAGGCCCAAACGCCTATGAAGGGCTTAAAACATGTGAGACGCAAGAATGCATGGATGATGGAAGCAAGAAGATTTGAAAAATAGCTAAGGGTTGCATACAACCAACGCAAGGGCATACATGAGTCGTGCAGACATGGGCAGGAAGCATGCGTCGAGTGAGCATGCTAGGCGCGCAGCCCATGCATCAAAGTCAAGCGCACAGGCCATGCGCCAAGCGTGCAATTCATGCATCGAGGACAAGCGCACAGGCCATGGGTCAAGCGCGCAACCCATGCGTCGATAGTGTATGCCGAGCGCCCTGCCTATGCGTCGAACAGGCAAGCGGGCAAGCCATCCTATGCGTCGAAGCACTGCCGAGTCTGCCGAGCAGCCATGCGTCGATGCGCTATGCCAAGCGCATGCCTATGCGGCGAAGCACGCCCATGCGACGAAGCACGCCCATGCAACGAAGCACGCCCATGCGGCGAGCCACGCCCACACGGCCGAGCATGCTTATGCGGCCAAGCACGCAAGCGCCTAGGCAGCACGCCCATGCGTCGATGGTCAGCGCCGTGTGTCCATGCTTAGTAGGTTGAGCAAGCACACCTAGCAAGCCATGCGTCGAGTGTGAACGACCACCCTATGCGTTGGTGATGGGCGACTCATGCGATGGCTAAGTGGGACTTTGATGAAGGAAAGGTGAGTTGCTATGTGTTAAGGATAAAAGATAAGGCTAATTGATGGAAAACTTCAAGGGAAGATGCCAATGGTAGACGAGCATAAGTTTTAAACAATTAAAATAGAGAAATATGTTAAGTATTTAAGTGATTTAGGTGGCAAAAGGAGGATCACACAAAGTTCTAGTAGGAAGTGGATAAAGGAGATTTCATGCAATTGAAGTCTTATCACCCCAAGCAGGAGGTGGGTGAACGAGATTTCATGCAAAAAATGAGATTTTGGCTGGCAAGCTGAGATGAGAACAACTCAAGGCTAGGCTAGGTAGACTAAGTGTTGGCAGCTCCAAAGTGAGACAAATGAGAGTTGAGTTGTCACCATGGGGTGAGTTTGGAATGGCTATAAATAGAGGGGTTGAGCAAGAGGAATTTATTCATACCATCACCTAAATCTTATGTTGAGAGCATATTTAGAGAGTTACGTTTGAGTTATTAGGCTGCCAAATTGATTGGAGATCAAAAGAAACAAAGGTT